>NC_051408.1:1150523-1150789 GCF_015228065.2 Penaeus monodon
CTTTTTTTAACAAGGCGTGCGTGTCAGCTATGAATAAATACGAAAGGTAGGTTCCTATGCATACAATAAATTCCATAATCTTTTCCCACAAAACTAAGTCTTCGAGAGAAAAAAAATCGGAACCAAGACGCAGCTTCCTTCCTGCATTGAAGAGAAACGCAGACTCGCAAAAACCTGCGCATGACACAGACACTACGACCGCAAGCATGCAAGCAGCAGTGCGCATGACGGCATTCATTCCCTTTGCACAGGTGTAATTTCCTGGT
>NC_051408.1:1150812-1150954 GCF_015228065.2 Penaeus monodon
AGACAGGTAGGTGCCTTACCTCGCCGATGTTGAGGGATAACTATTACGAATATTTTCCTTGCTTCCCTCGACAGCAGACGCCGCGGATCCTTACCCTGTCACGCGTCGATGCAACACTGGGTAACGAGCGGTAGTTTACCCC
>NC_051408.1:1151259-1151325 GCF_015228065.2 Penaeus monodon
AAATATGTATGCTTATATGTTATTTGCTATTAATTATTTTTAACAAAATAGAGATACCTACTACCA
>NC_051408.1:1151479-1152036 GCF_015228065.2 Penaeus monodon
GACAGGATGCAGTATAAGGAACCATTAAGTTGATTGTTTCCTTAATGGATTTATTGACACTGAAATGCCATTCTAACAATTACGCACTAATTACCTCCCTGCCCTGCTGTAATGATTATAATAACACACACTCAAGTTATGCAGCGGAGACTTAGAGCAAATGAACTTGGGTTGCAGCCTTAATCGAGCCTCGGTAACAAAATGTCAATGCCTCCTTGAATGGCCAGTGTCGAGCTGGAGTTAACATTTTCAACTCTATGTACGTGATATGTTTATATGTTTAGAATCTCACGTGATCCATCTTTATGCACACATATTATGTACATATGTGTGTTAGTGTGCGTCATTATAAGCAACATTTAACTGTCACCTGCACGCGGTGTTAGTCTCAGCAAGAGCAATTAAAGGCTGTGATAATGGTAAGTGAGGTGGTATGCAGTCTTAATGGCGATAGCGTGGCTGGCTTAAACTGTTGTATCGTCAGTTTCTGTGGTTTGGGCGTGCTAAATGAGTTATTATTGTCTGTTATTATTAACGATGTACCAGTAGGTGCTTCT
>NC_051408.1:1152061-1152932 GCF_015228065.2 Penaeus monodon
GTGATGTGATATATGTGCATTTGAACAGTTGTTGTTTCACTGTTACTGTGACCTAGGCTATGACAGTGTTGGCAAGTATAACCTCGAAACATAGCAACAGAGACACTTTAAATATAGCTTTGGTTTGTCCTTATTCTTATAACCTAGTTGAGAGGTCTTAATGACATAATTAAACAACTGGACATGATTGGTAGTGGTTTGAAAATTATAATATTAATCTTTCTGTATGTATGCATATCGACTGTGTGGGAGGGTTGATGTCTGTGGCCATCCCGACAGGAGAGACACGTGTTAGTGTTGACCTTTGAGAGACGAAGTGTGGGGCAGGAAGAGGATGAGACACTGCACCGTGACAATTATATGTTGAGAAAGAAAATGGATTAATTGAGCTTTGATGAGAACCTATGAAGAAAAGGCAAGGTGAAGGGAAAAACATGAGAAAGGGGAATAGTTAGATTAATAAAGAATGGGGCAGGAAAGGAGAAAGAGAAAGTGAGTGAGAGTAAGAGAAAGAAAGGGAAGGAGGGTGGGATTTAGACTGAACTGGAAAAAGAAGCGAGGGACAGAGCGGCACACAAAGACGGGGGCAGGGAGAGCGAGAGCGAAGGAATGTGCCTAGAATGAAGTGAGACGGCAGGGTTTAATTGGCTATGAACCAGATAACAAGGAGTGGTACCCTGCGTGTTATTAAGAGCGGCAAAATGCATGAGTTACTCCTCCAGTGACACAAAGTTTTCTATGAAAGTTTAAAAGTTTTTCTTGTTTACATATATTTTGTGAATCCATGAGCCCTGCTTTAGAACTTTTTTTTATTATTCTAAAGAGAAATATATTCACATGACTTCGTGTTCTATTTACCGCCAAAGTACTA
>NC_051408.1:1153307-1154069 GCF_015228065.2 Penaeus monodon
TTTTTTTCAAACAGCAGCAAGCAAGAGTAACAAGTTTATTTATGATTATTACAAGAGTAACAAAGTTGTGTCTAACACTCTATAAAAACTCCGTAAAAGGTCACATGAAGGTGTGCGCGTCCAAAGATTTGTTCACGTAAGTGCACTCTATCTCATGATTGCACTGCACTGACGTGGAGATATCGATATAGATGGAAGCTGAACTGAATCTCTCAAACGAAAATGGTCCGAGACCTCGGCCGCCCTCCGGGGCCCTCTAGCGCCTGGCTTTCTTGGCGGTGCGGCCGAGGGCCTGCCGCGCGTACTCCGCCACGTGCGCGACGCCCCAGGGCCCCGCCACGTGCAGGTTGGCGCCGCTGACGTTGGCGTTGATGTGCGCGTTGTGGAGCTCGGCCACCTGCGAGGAGCAGGCGGCGGCGCCGTCGCCCGTGCTGCTCAGCTTGCCGACCCAGAACTCGTTGCCGGGCAGCGAGTTGCCGTCCCACGCGTAGCTCACCACCAGGGTCGTGCCCGCCGGCACGGGGTCGTGCAAGGCGCGGCGCGAGAAGTGGATGGTGACGTCCGTGCCCGGGAACTGCTGGCCGTCGCGCACGCCCAGGCACGAATCGGCGCCGATCCAGCTGAAGTCCACGTGCGCCACCCGCGCCGTGCTCGGCGCCGCCTGCAGCGCCTCCCCCCACGCGTCCACGAACATGGCGTCCTGGTCCTTAGAGGCGCGCCACACGCCCAGCCCGAGGCCCACCACGTGCACGTAGGCCTTGA
>NC_051408.1:1154104-1154842 GCF_015228065.2 Penaeus monodon
AGGAGCACCTCCGCCGTCAGACGCATCCGCGCCTTGTACACGCCCACGTTCAGGAACATGTTCTTGCTGACGCGGAAGAAGCCCTCGGCTTGCGCGCCCGCGTCCTTCCACGTCGGTAGCGCCTGCCCCCACATGCGCGCCCACAGAGCCTGCAGCTGCGACGGCGCCGCCCGCCCGCCGTTGCCTTTGGCCTCCGTGTTCTGCTCGGGCGTGACGAGGCAGTCCTGCCACTCCATGACGCCCTTCCTCTTGAGCCTGGCGCCCACCATGCCCACGATCACGCCGCTCTCCGCGAAGGTCCCCGGCGCCCCCGGCACGCCCTTGTTGTGGCGGCTGCCGTCGTTGACGAAGAAGGAGCGAGACGACACCGCCAGCAGCGCCGACAGCTTCATCTCGTCGTAGCTGAGGTAGTCGCGCAGGCAGAGCGGCGGCGCCTCCTGCGGCGTCCCGATGCGCTCGAAGCCGCCGGCGCCGCGGGTCCCGTCGCGCAGCAGATACTGGTCGCCGCGCGCGAAGAAGGTGGCGGGCCGCTTGCGAAGCAGCCGCTCCACCAGCCCCACGACGTCCATGCCCGCGTACAGCGACCTGCGGGAGGCACGCGCTCACAGGAAATGCAGAGAGGACATGACTCGCCTCGATGGCTGGCCCTAAAGAGGAAATGCACATGATGCCTGATCCGTGACTCGAACCTCTCAAAAAATCCAGGACTGGGCTACTTGGGCTACTCGGCTGGCGAAT
>NC_051408.1:1154886-1154950 GCF_015228065.2 Penaeus monodon
CTGGCCATGGATTCTTGGAAGCGCACTTCCTCAAATGACTGTAGGGCAGTTAAGGGACATGAGG
>NC_051408.1:1155083-1155421 GCF_015228065.2 Penaeus monodon
AGGCATCATGCGATGTGATATGCGACTTCCTTCACTTAAGAAATCACGCAATTCACGAAAATATCAAACCGCGCACATACTTGCATCCGCTGCCCCGCCCACCCGCCAGGACCTACTTCTCCTCGTCGGTGCCGTGACTCTGCTTGTGGCGGAGGAAGGCGGCGTACAGAGGCAGGCAGCGCTCATGCAGGACGGGGTAGGCTGAGTTCACGTTGCGCTCGGCTTCTCCAGGGTCTCGGCCAGCCTGTATGGGGGCCGGAGGCAGGCTGTAGGCTAGAGTAACATTTTATTCGTGTATATCATGAATTTGTTCTACTTCGATTGAGTGTATACGCACG
>NC_051408.1:1155632-1155952 GCF_015228065.2 Penaeus monodon
GGCCACGCCGGCGACCACGAGGTCGAGGGCGTGATCGTGGGGATGGTGGGCGCCCGCTTCGAGCGCGAGGGCGTCATGGAGTGGCAGGACTGCGTGGTCACGCCGGAGCAGAACACGGCGGAGCGCGGCTACGGCGAGGACCCCCCGCAGAAGCGCTGGTTGGTGCGAGAGTGGGGCAGGTTGTGGGGTGCGGGGCCGCTGCCCACGTGGGAGCAGGCGCAGCAGGCGCAGCAGGACGCCGAGGACGGCTTCGTGCCGCTGTCGAGCCGGATGCTGCTCAACGCGAGGGTCTACAAGGCGCGGATCCGCCTCTCAGCCGA
>NC_051408.1:1155993-1156601 GCF_015228065.2 Penaeus monodon
AGAAGAAGGCGTACGTGCACGTGGTGGGCCTGGGCCTCGGCGTGTGGCAGGTGTCGCCTCGGCAGGAGCAGCTGTTCGTGGACGCGTGGGGCGAGGCGCTGGCCGCCGTGGACACCGCGCACATCGGCCACGTGGACTTCAGCTGGATCAAGGCGTCCCAGTGCCACGGCGCCGGCGACGGCGACGAGTTCCCGGGCACGAGGGTGGTGGTGCACTTCTCGCAGAGGGCGCTGCACGACCCCGTCCCCGCCGGCACGCTGCTGGTGGACAGCTTCGCCTGGGACGGCAACTCGCTGCCCGGGAACGAGTACTGGAGGGGCAAATTGTCCGCGTCGGGCGACCCCGCCGCCGCCTGCTCGTCGGGCGTGGCGGAGCTGCACAACGCCCTCATCAACCCGCTCGTGTGCGCCGAGAACCTGCACGTAGTGGCCGGCGGCCGCGTCGAGCACGTGGCCAGGTACGCGGCCAGGGTCGTGGGCGGCGCCTCCGCGTAGGCCGCCCGCGCTCGTGGAGGATAGCTTAGTAGGTTTAATGGTGGGACGCGTCTGGGAAGACGTTTCGCCAGCGCTCTAACAAAGCGGAATCACACACACACGCGCGCGCGCACG
>NC_051408.1:1156701-1157542 GCF_015228065.2 Penaeus monodon
GAATAAATAACTCTGGTCAAGCTTTACTAGTACTTACAATGCTCTTCGTCCGAAGGGAAAGTGGAAATGTAATATTTTTATTACTGATATACTCTACTTGTATAAAAAAAATAAAATAATATGGTATTGATTGTGGTCACATACCATGCCATTTGCATGGGATTTGTATGCAATGTATATGCAATTTATAACTCTGAATCCATTGCTAGTTGTGGATACCCGAGTATTGTCACTGAGAGGACCTGACAGCGAGGACCTTGCCCTTTGCCTTGTTATTTTGTTCCCTCCATCAAGGTGCTTCCTCTCCGTGGGTCCTTGTTGCTCTGTGATCATCCGTACTTCTAGTTTTTTATTTGCTGTTTTTTTATAATCTTACAAGAACAAGTCAGCTATTTAGATCTGTAGTTCATGTCAATCAAAATTTAATCAAATATTTGTTACATTATTTATATACCTTTTTTTTTACACTGGGTGAATTATATTATGAATGATGTTTTGTGTGTGTTTCGTTAACCTTTCCTGTATTTTGTTGAAGAATAGGAATCGATAATCTTAAAGTACCATGTGTTTTTTGTGTGTTTGTTTTCTAACAAATTTTATAAACAAAGATTGCAAAGAATATAAGAGAAATGATGGGGGAAAATAAAAGATCCATTAAGTTAATCACTTTGTAAATTACACAGTTCACATATATCATTTGCAACAATAACTTTTAATCCCATGCTATTGAAAAAAAAGAAAATGTCACGTACAATACTTTTTAAACAAATGATTTTAGTCACTTAACCCCTTGGACCCGCTGCGCTTCCCGCAATTCTTTTCGTTCCATCACGCCAGACCT
>NC_051408.1:1157806-1158046 GCF_015228065.2 Penaeus monodon
CCTTCCTCCCTCCCTTCTAACCGCCTCAACCCGCAACGCTCCCCGCCCCCCTCTTCGCCTCGTCCCTCTGCGCGCGAACCTTCCCGATCCACTGCTTGAAATACGCCATGTTCTTCTTGAAGTGGTAGATGAGGAACCAGTCCCCGTAGTTGCCCTGGGGAAGGACGTGGATGAGGTGGGTCTTGGTCGCCTGGTCCCGCGTCAGGTACACCAGGTAGGTATTGCGGACGTTGGGGCTGA
>NC_051408.1:1158114-1159948 GCF_015228065.2 Penaeus monodon
AAGGCGGTGGGAGGAGTGAGTGATTCATATTATTATGCGAAATGCAGGAGAAAAAAAAACGTGAGTAAAAAAGAGGTGATGGAAGGAGGATGTAAGAAAGAGGGTTTGATTTGATCGGGTTTTCGTAAGATCAGATTTTTTTACACCATGCGAGGCGAAAGAAAACGAACATTTGGAGAAAAACAGACAATAAAAAGTATAAGTACAAGCTTTTTTTTCGCTAAACTCTGGTTCAATTACTTATTACATTCTGTTCTATTACATCCTAACGAAATGAAAGAAGCGGAGGGTTGTGCAGAGAGAAAGTTACCCGATTAATGATGCTCATGTTTGTCACATTCCCCCAAATGATTTCGGAATGCTGAGCTTTCGTAAAAAAGGATTCAATTCAGGCAAGATTAATTACCGAAACCTTTTTTTACTATTAGATGAGAAGGTACTTACACAAAGAAGAGGATGAGGTGGCAGAGAAGGACCACTCCACACACGGATGCAGTAAAAACGTACATCATCCACAAGAAGATGTACGTTTTTTCATTGACGATGTTGAGCGGCAGAACGCACATGGAATCGAACTTCTGAATGGATCCCGAGGCGCCGTACTTGTACCACGTGCACTTGGCCACCTGTGTTGCACGTGAAAACGGAATTGCTCTCAGCGAAGATTTTACTGATGCTGACAAGGGATTTGCACGTTGAAGATATTATCATTATAAAGATATTTCGCAGCTACATTCCTATGAGTTTGAGGTTGTAGTTAGATATGCAGATATTGTAACTAAAGCAATGTTAATATTATCATCATTGTTGCAATCATAACCATTGCCTATAAGGCCTAAAAAAACACGCCCATCATCTACAACACGTTTCCCCTTCATTCTCACAAAAGAAAACTCGTTTTAGAACGAAAAACTTCTTTAAACTAAAAAAATATAGAGAGCAATAAAGCCTCCTTTGGGACGAAGGCCTCGCTCCCGCTCACTCGCCTTGGGGAAGATCTCGTTGAGCGGGTTATCGGGGTCGGCGGCGTGCTGGCTCAGGTACTTGATGGATCCGGGGCCGAAGGCGAAGAAGTTGCCCCCCAGGAAGGCGTTGGTGAAGAACAGGTTGGACACGGCGATGGTGAAGCCCAGGCACTCGCACAGCAGGAAGTAAAGGGCGTAACTGCGGTGGGTCGTGAAGCTGTTCGAGAAGTACTCGGACGAGGCCCTCAGCTGGGGGGGGGGGGGTAACAGAGAGGAGGAGATAATGGAAGAATTTGCATATCAGATCTTTCCTTTTTTGCGTGTATGTGCGTGTGCCTTGTTTCTATAGATCACATAACTTCCTTTTTTCCGATTTTTACTCATTAATTACAAACATGAGGAAGCTTAATTAAAGGGAATTCAGTTTCCTTTATTATGTTCAGTAAACCTTATACATTACATGCATACACACCATAAACACAGTAATACGAACTCAATTGGTTATCCAGATCTTCTCACATAGAAAGAGCCTAATAATCCGCGCAAGGGACGGCGTTACCTTACCTCATCCTCAGTGTTTGGCTTACCTTTTCCTCAACGCTACCGATGTGGATCTTATCAAGGTCGCAGATGGCTTGGCTGAAGAACTTCTTGTCGATCTTATCCCAGAGCCACGACGGAAAGTAGTAGACGACGGCCTGAAGCACAAGCACCATCGGCACCCACTGGTAGTAGGCGTGGCGCAGGCGGTCGGCCTCCTCCGTGCTGCCGTCCTCGTTGGTGCGCGGGGCGTCGGGGCCCACGCCGGGGTGCGGCACCGTCTGCGGGCGCGGGAGGGTCAGCGGCGCGCGGGAGGGTGGGCGTGCCCG
>NC_051408.1:1160062-1160137 GCF_015228065.2 Penaeus monodon
TTCCTTGCGTGTGTGTGCATGCGCACTTGAATACATGCATATGTATATCAATCTCAACATACAATGTCCTCAGAA
>NC_051408.1:1160335-1160661 GCF_015228065.2 Penaeus monodon
CCAACAGCCTACCTTCCCCTCGAGGTCGACCAGCGTGAAGGTCGAGGCAATGAAGCAATAAGTCTCGATGGCCTTGTGCTCCTGCTTCTCGAAGCCGGTGATGCACTTGATGTTGTCGCCGATGTAGGTCTTGGCGGTGACGAGGACGCAGGCGAGGAGGGTCATGAGCATGCTGAGGCGGAGGGACATCAGCAAGAGGGACGTCACCTGCGGGCTCGTCGACCTGGCGGAGATTTCGACGATTTGTTTTTCTTTTCCTTTTTTGCGAGATTTTTTTGGTTTCGTTTTCGGTTTTCCTCCCCCTTTTTTGGGGCGAGGGATAGTGG
>NC_051408.1:1160829-1160969 GCF_015228065.2 Penaeus monodon
GGTCATATCGGATATGTTATTTGTGTTCGTTTTGTTTTTATTATTTTATGGTCGTTTAGCTTTTTTTAAACCCGTATTTGTTTGTTCACTCGATTTGTGTTTGTACATTTTCTTTAAATAGATCCGTGCATCTGTCTGTC
>NC_051408.1:1161001-1162085 GCF_015228065.2 Penaeus monodon
CAATTCATGGCCTAGTTATGTTTTCATCTGTTTGTTCTTGCAACATATTCCCTTGTGTGCATGTGATCAAAACTTAGAGAATCGAAGGTTTTGAAACATATTGTAATATTATTGCAAGAATAATAAAGAAGTTTTATATAATGAATAAAAACAAAGTATTATATATTTTCGCCCAAGAAAATCAGACACCCACAACAGCTCCCACTTTTTTTTTTTTTTAATCAATATATAAACGAAATTCAGATTCCTTACCCTTTAGTCGACACGTGTTGCTTCAAACCGCCAAAAACTTCAAACATCTTGGCGGCTGCGAAGTGAAACGAGGAAACACGCCGTTAGCTGTTCGTGAATGAAATCGTTAGTGAAATTCGGCTGGCAAGGACCGATAGATGTGTAGTAGATGTTATCACATGTCTTTCAGGTTACGATTGGATTCAGATGTCAAGAACAAGTAGGTTTGTAATTATTGAATCAATTTTTTTCAATATTAAGACTATTTGTTATGGTATTATTTAAAAAAAAAAAAAAGTTACATACTTGATATGCGAACACAACTAGACAATAGTAAAGTTCTCATAGAGTTTAAATAAAAAGAAATAAAAGATGACGTTTCTTACTCGCCGAATATCCTCACCAGACGTAGTAAAAACAGAATGTCCCATTTTGATTAGTACTACCGTCTAATGAGGAATTCTTGGCGATTCAGAAATGCCACCTATTACTTCATATCTATTGTGGTTATGTTTTCACATTTAAATAATTTCACTTATGTTAATCCAGTCACGATGGCCATTGTAGTTTAGGTTAATCATCCCATACATTATTATTTAGAAGTCAGATGTTCCGATTCTGTTTCGAGTTTAATCCAAGGCGACTGTCGGAATTAACCCATTTCATTAAGTGGCCGAGATTTCTTTAGTAAACCCTGAGAATCACTCACGTTCTTTCGTAACAACAGAATCACTACACGAAAGTAGAGACCATTGCAAGTGGTGTGGAATGCCTCCATTTTTTTCTTTCTTTTTACAGTTATTCAACAAGATCCTATAATCAGAGCAGACGTGTGACCGAAGTTAAGCCCTAA
>NC_051408.1:1162137-1162592 GCF_015228065.2 Penaeus monodon
GGGTATCAGTAGCTGGTGTTCTCTATGCAATGGTACCTGCTACTGTGTTATGTTACGTTATACTTACAACATTAAAGTAAAAATCAAGTCAAAAGCAGATTTACCGATGAATTGCGTAAATATAAAACGAAAAACAGAAATTCGGGTACCTATGGTCTTCTCATAAGAACGTTATTAAGAAAAAGTAGTGCTTTTTCATAAACATTTAAGGTGTTATATAAAGATAAGTGCACACTGTTATTGTAAGTTGTTCACATGTGCCCTTGGCCCAAAATTGTTCGAAAATTGTCGTTTTGGTGTGAATTATAGCACTGTAATTTCGCTAAGGTTATCATGCTAACAGTCCACACCGAGGTTCGTCAAAGGGAATAGAGGTTTTCACTCCTATCGACGGATTTGAATACCAGTCACTCGCGTGGGGCGGGCGACACACGTGAAAGAAATTTCATCTTAAG
>NC_051408.1:1162650-1162943 GCF_015228065.2 Penaeus monodon
TAGGTCAGAGCAATAGTTGTCTAACTGAATAGCGTGAACGGGAGAAGATATCCACTACACACCTGATATTCTATGACGTCGCAAGAAGCCCTCTACTTGGTATACTGGGTCGCCACGCCAAGCTAAGACGTAGAGGAGAAAATTGCTGGAGATAAAGGTAGTCTGATAATCTTTTTTTCGATTGATAAGAATAATAGATGCGATAACGGACACTGCATTTTACCTTTCGAAGCTGGATAACTGCTTATCTTTTTTATTACTTTGTGACTACTTCTGTTCCTTATCAACTACAA
>NC_051408.1:1163013-1163344 GCF_015228065.2 Penaeus monodon
ACCCAAGCCCCTTCCCCGTCTCTCTGCGCGCGATCGTGTATGTCTGTGTAAGTTCTGAACTGCCGTTACACCTACAATAAATCAGATATTACGAGATAAGATAAAACGCCAGTAATCCAACTTTCAAATCTTGCGTTTGTGACATTGATAAAAACTTTCATTAAAAAACAAGGACCTGTGTAAGATGTGTTATCTCATTTGGAAATTCTCGGGAATATATACTTTTTTTTACATGTGTATTTATTTTAGTTCTTTGGTAGATGAATACATTTTAAAAGGCAAGCATCTATGTAAATAGACAGGAGGTTGGGCAGAGAATGGATGATAAGGC
>NC_051408.1:1163578-1165198 GCF_015228065.2 Penaeus monodon
CGGGAATGAACGCCATCAGAAACGGCCACCCTCAGCTGCCGACCCAGATGACAAATTATACCGGAATCGCACAGCCGATTCATCAGGTTACAAAACCCAAGCAGGAAATGTCATCTTAACTGTCAACCTAAAGAATCCGGATGTCGATTTCTTTTTACCATTATCTTTTTTTTTTTTACGCTCGTCAAAAGCGACCTTCCGCCCTCGTCGAGGGATATTGCGTAACGCACACGTTCTTTCATGTGCTTTTAGGAGGTCGATCTTGTGGGCATGAAGGTAATACCCATCGCCTCGATGGAAGATTGGATGCTCTTACGATGTTCCGCGTTTAGAGATACACAAGTTATGATGAAACGTTATGGCTTTACATTCTAGACGAGGATGTTGGGGATACGTGTGTAATGGTCAGTGGTCGATTCGGGCTTGACCTGAATGATAAAAAATGGGTTTTCTATGTATCTGTGGCAATTGTGTGTTTCAAAAAGGGATAAAAAGTGACTAACCACTGCAATCACTTTGTCGTGCCAGTTCTGTTAGCGAGATGTTAATGCAAATCTATTATGTACAATAATACTTATGAAATATACATCTCTCGCCAATACAGATAAATCATAAATGTGATATAGTAAAAATTAAGATTCAAAAAATGTTTATTTGTTTTTCTTTTGACAATAATAAAAAGTAAACAAGGCATGAATAATCACTTATTTTCAAGAAGTGTTATGTACAAGCAAATAGACTCTCTGATATCCCTTCCCTGTTTCGTTATATATAATTCATATTGCAATGATGGGATACACCAAGTGTCGTTTCTATTAATACAATTAATTGTTAAATAATCAGCATATGTACTATGCACCGTATGTGCAACAAGACAAATCCAGGCGTCATCAGCTAAACAACCTCATCAATAAAATTTTTAACTGACATTTTCCAGGAGAAATGACTGGCCAGAACACCTATTTTCAATTTTTATTTCTCAGATCACAGTAGTTGGTCTGAAGGAGCATAAGGATTACAGCCACTGACATTTGGAAGCATGACGCTAACAAGGACTATGTGGGCAACACCTATGCGAAATTCTGCGAGATATTTCACTTTTACGTAATTGAACCTACGTTTTACACATATAAAAAATCCTCCATGGACTCACCCCGTCCTCTTATGTATAACGAACGATAATTGAGACAGCCCATGTAAAAAATCCATACAAACTGAGTGACAAATCTTAAGTCCTTCTTAGTAAATAATACCTATTAATCTCTGGCCTTCCAGACATGCACAAATAGATAAAAAATTAAAGAGACGTCTATTGTAGCCCTACGTGCGTCTACTCGTCGTAGAGCGGTGTCTGGTCCCCTCCGATACTCATGTTGGTGGGCGAGTGGATGGTCTTGGGCGTGGAGCGCGCCGAGCGGGGCGTGGCGCGCGGGTTGTCGTAGTCGTGGTAGGGGCGCGGCGTGCGGTCGTCGTAGCGCGGGGTGCGCCGCGACCCGTCGTCGGGGTAGCCGGAGCTCGAGGCGTAGCGCGAGTCGCGGGGCTCCGAGTAGCGCGGCGTGCTTCGCCCTCCGTCGTGGTGCCTCGGGGTGGCCCTCCCTGCGTCCCCCGCGCCGCTGCCTC
>NC_051408.1:1165298-1166116 GCF_015228065.2 Penaeus monodon
GGTCCTCTCGCCCTCTCAAGTCGTTCCATCTGACCACTTGGGAACTCGCTCGAAGTACAGCTGCTTCATTCGTCCAAAAGCTCAGTGAGTGTTCCTCGATGGTATCAGACAGCTAATAGTCATGTTATCCTCACCCCACACTTGAGTCTCAGGACTGTCCCCTGCAGGTCAGTGACAGTTTGTCCTTAAGTATTGATATAGAGTGGTGGTTTCGTCTACGATCTTCAGCCTGAGGGTGGTCTGCACTGATCCTGCTCGTCAAAATAGGCTCACGCACAGTAACGAGAACAGGGGTTCACATCTAACGCACCCAACATCCTCACAGCAGCTTCCAACACTCTTTCAGGAGTAGAACACATCCTGGAAAAGACATTATGGACATTAATTTTTGTTCAAAACAAATCCGTAGTCTCAAACTCAAAATACTGCCATATAATCAACTACTGTCAATATCTACTTATATATGTACTCCATCCCACTTGCATTCATTTCCCATCTTACAAATCACAGAACCCTAGTTTTTAAAAAAGCCCTGAGCTGTATTTCAGCATGAGATGTGATCAGGAGACTAACTTACTTTGAGATGTGCTCCTCAGCCTCCTTGAGAGGGTCCTCCTGGCACTGTTCACAGTCGAATCTCTGGTAGTTGTCGCGCAAATTTTCACCAAACTGTTCCGGTGTCAGACCAAACTTCTTGGTCAATGCCTCTGTAAACAGGAGAGTCCATTAGGAAATATTTCATTCATGAAAATCCTGTATTATGAAATCTTACCAATACCTATTCTATAACATTCTGGAGAGCTTTATAAAAAAGTGGA
>NC_051408.1:1166200-1166329 GCF_015228065.2 Penaeus monodon
ATTTCTACTCTACTAGAGATGTCTGTATCAAACATTAGGCTATTGGAGACACAGGCCATTCATTCCATTATTTTCTTTTATTCCCCTCTCTCCACTTTCTTTTCTGAGACACCTAGTCTATACTTAAAC
>NC_051408.1:1169012-1170627 GCF_015228065.2 Penaeus monodon
GAATATACATGAGAAAAGAAATAACAGTCCATCCGAAGACAGAAAAATGGAAGAGAAATGAGTGAGTGATAAAAAGGGGAATTAAGAAAGAAGTTACTCACCAATGCCAGCTTTCCTTAGGAGTTCATACTCATGCCGCCTCACTGCTTTCTTCAGTGCATCAGTGTCCTCGGTAGCCTGCTGTGGCTCTTCCTCCACTTCCTCTTCCACTTCAGTTTCCACTTCTGTCTCCACCTCTTCTTCCTCTTCAGAATCATCATCGTCTTCTCCATCTTCCTTCTCTTTCTCTTTCTCCTTTTGTTTTTCCTTTTCCTTTTCCTTGTCTAGCTCACCCTCTTCATGTTCTTCATCTGAGTCTTTCTCTTTATCACTCTGTTTGTCCTTTTCTGCTTCATTCTCTTTGTCTACCTCTTCGTCATTTTCCTTGTCTTTCTCCACTTCATTTTCCTTCTCCTTTTCAGGTTCCTTCTCCTTCTCCTGCTCTTCGTCTTCATCATCGTCTTCTATGACGAAACCCTTCTTCTTTTTCTTTTTCTTTCTCTTGACCTTTCTTAGAACCTGAAAAAGAATATCAATTCTTAAGAATATTAACTTAAAAGAGGACATCAAACATCCACTAAACAAAAATAAGTTTTATCTATAACGATTACCTAAACACGAACTCAGGCAAATAACATGAAGGAAGTTTTCTTTATTTAAACTAAAGAATGTTGTGTGTATCAACAAGGAAAATTCATGTGAAATACAACGTATCTTTTTTTTTTTTTCCTCTGCTAAACACAGAGTTCAAGACCCAGCAGGAGAAAACAGAAAGAAAGAGAAAAAATTTAATGCAAACAATAATGAAATATAGTAAGCAAGAAAAAATTGATTCGTACAAAAAAATAATGACTAACCTTCACAACCTTTGTAGTGCGCACTGTATTCTGCCTTTCTTTGTTCTTGGCCTTCATGTGCTCATGCATGTCAGGCAGATCCTTTCCATAGTAAAGCAAGAACTGCTTGTAGCAATCATTAAACTGCTCAGAGGTCTCCAATTCATCTATTCTGGAAATCACAAAGCACAAGCAAATTTATAATAAAAAAAAAAAAAATATATATACATATATATAATAATAAACAAACAAACAAACAAAATTAAAAGGTAAAATACTAATAACAGTAATAGTCTAGAATTAAGTTAAATATTGCATTACAGATTTTTAATGCCCATAAACTCGTGTTATACAAATTACCTCTCAATATCCTCTTCCTTGAGCATCCTGACGTTCTCTGGAAGGGGTGCGTCGAGGTCCTTCATGATCAGGTCCCCCTGGAATTCCGACATCATCTGGAACCTTGACCGCAGGTTCTCCTTTCGGCGTTTCAACTGACACCACTGTGGGCAGCGGATGAATTCATGGCTTTAGCTTTGTAGGAGAGAACACCTTCATCCTAACAAATGGAATTGTTCTTTCTTGTTGCAATGGCAGTTAAGACAGACTACTTGTTTAGGGAAAAGGATCTGGGAAGAAACAAGATAAACAGAGGATAAGAGGGTAAGGCAAAATACTAGCTGTATAAAGATAGAAAGGAAAGGGACAGTAATGAAAGAATAACACAAAAATGAAAGCAA
>NC_051408.1:1170677-1171193 GCF_015228065.2 Penaeus monodon
AAGGTCTTCCAAATCGCACCTTTTCATCCCATCGGTAGACCTTCCACAGATCGTGAATGTTCAACTCAGGCTGGACTTCCTCCTTTCTGTAGAATGCAATGAAGGGAACCTCACAAGTGGAATTCCTCATCAGATCTAGGGCATTGTATATCTTCTGAATCATGTTCATGTCGCGGCGGGAACGGAGCTTGGCTTCATCACGTCCTTCCTGAAGTGGGCAATAAAGGAAGGGTTTAATGACACAGATGTGTTTGCTGCTTTTAGAAAATATTCTTAATTCATAGAAACAATTAGTAAATACCATGGAAATGAGGTTTACTGCATATTTTACTCAATGAAAATGAAAAAAGGGACTGTTGTTTCTTACCCTACCTATGTCCCCCCCTCCCCCACCTTCTCAGGAAAGAAAAACACCAAAAACAAAATTATATAAATTGAAGTTCTTACACAAACCTAACCTGTGCTACACATTAAAGAAAAAATCTCTTGATTAAATTCTAACAATGGTAAGTCCTT
>NC_051408.1:1171233-1171823 GCF_015228065.2 Penaeus monodon
CTACAAACCAATTCTAGCTTTTGTAGTTCTTCCTTATTTATAGGAATTAAACAACACATTCGACATGAATGTACACAGCAGCTGGACAGTCCCTTTTAAACAGATCCTGGATTTCATACATTTCCCTCAATAACTCAACTAACAATGTACTCTTTTCAAATACCTGGTTTGATATATAAGGCTTGAAGAATGCATGATGATATATCCACTTGGCCTCCTGATCGAGCTCCTTGTCTGTAGCGCGGTCGTCACCCTCTCCTCTTGTGCGTGTTACAGGGATCTGCCGCAGCTGGAACCTTTCAGGGACGTCCGACTTGCGGATTTCATGATCCTGGTCTGTGAGGTGACCTCGCTCAAGTTCACTAGGCTCAAAGACCTGGAAAAGGAACAAGCAAAATTTGATGATACCAATGCTACATTAAAATTATATCAGAGTTTGTTATTCAACCATGAATAAAAAGACTTTCGCTGTTCTATCACCACAATGAAATTACTAATATAATATGTGGGCACTCATTACACCTACCTCGTAGATGGATTTCTTGATAGGCTTCCTGCGTTCCTTTCTACGATGCCGCCTCTCTCTCCCC
>NC_051408.1:1171892-1172552 GCF_015228065.2 Penaeus monodon
ATATATATATACATAAAAACAGTTAATACTTTTTGTAATTTTGCTTTTGAAGTCTTTACATACTATTTAACTTTGCATCAATGAAGACATATTCCCAGTATATTCCTTTTCAACTCAATGTGGAAAATTCTTGATAGCACAGCTTAACTGCCCCACATCTCTCCCCCAAAGCCTCCCATTCTACTGACCTTCATACTGCTCAAACTCTCCGTAGTCGAAGTCACAACCGAAGATGTCTCTTGCAGCCTCGAGACCCTCATCCTCAAAGATGGCCTTCTTCTTTGTCTTGGCGATGGGCTTGCCATCGTCATCCACAATGAAGCTTCCTTCACCATCGGACTCTTCCTCCTCCTCTTCCGAGGCATAGGTCTCCGGCTGCTGGGGGACCTGTGGGGCGGGGGCAGCCTCTTCGTCATCCTCCTGTAGAGGGTCAGAGACTCCATTAGGATTTCACAAATACTCATTACAATGTATTTGTTGCATCAACACTCTTCACCACATCAGCAGAGAGAATTCCCTTCTGCTTCATGCCACATTTGGAAAACTGCTTGATCCTCACTACAGCCAGTCATAACCCAAAAATAAGGACTAACAAATAATTGTTTATCACTAAATTTTGTCACAATCATCCAAAAGGAAGGTTATCACAGACATGAAAGT
>NC_051408.1:1172579-1172945 GCF_015228065.2 Penaeus monodon
TGAACTATCTCCAAACAATAAAGGCTAATATAATTATGCAATTTATTATACTACTTGTATGTTCATCTGGTATAATAAGAATAGAAAAAAATTGATCACAACTTAAACAGGCTTATTTCTGATAAGTGAGAATAATCATTGCAATTTATGTGACCAAATCATCTGGATTTTCATGGATGCCAAGCCAAGTTGGCAAAAGTATACAGAAATATTGTTTTATCAGTAATAGCTTACTTTCAAGACCAGTCTTGATGTCACTGTAACATCACAATACATTATCCCAAAAAGTGAAATTTATAAGCCTTTTCTATGTCTTTTTTTACAGACTCAGAAGAAAAATAATTACCCACCTCTCTCCTCCATGAA
>NC_051408.1:1172973-1173257 GCF_015228065.2 Penaeus monodon
CGTAAGGTCGTATCTGCATCCAAGGTCAAAGTAAAATTTATAGGATGCCTGTTAGTATTTCCCAAAACTTAAATAATAAAATCCTGTTTTGATGTAAGATGGCTCCCTGTTACTTGGTACTAATATGAATTAATTTCTTCTCATTTTGTAATACAAAAGAATAAAGTAAACAAATCACAACGGTGTAGATGCAGCCCACAAACATTAGCTGCTTCTTTCTTAAATACTTCTAACATGCAGTCTTATATTTAGCTCCGAAAATCTACCTATAAATATGCTTAGGT
>NC_051408.1:1173331-1173398 GCF_015228065.2 Penaeus monodon
TCCATAAATTAATTGCCGAATGCTTTTGCAAAACTACACGACATGGGAAATATAATAGCATTCCCTT
>NC_051408.1:1173461-1174929 GCF_015228065.2 Penaeus monodon
TGTACATATGAACCAGGACCACTTACTGCATCCTCCTAAGACGGCAGGGTGTGGGAAAACAAAAAATAAAAGCAATGCATATGGAGTATGAAGCCATAAAACACTAATTACGCTCTCCTGAAAATCTGTTTAACATTTATGGTAAAAATGTCTATTTCAAAATTCTGACATTAACAACAAAATGGCCTCCGCAGAACACCCACAGGCAAGGAGGGCCAGGCAGCATAGCAATGTTTTTTAACATCATAGTCATGTTGCAATAGGTTGTACAGACTACTTGAATACTTCTAATGTGAAATTAATATCAAACAGGAGATCTGAATTCAGCTAATAAGCAATTTTACATTCTGATTTTGTTTAAATCATGTTTTTCCAATTAATTCATGAGACCACCAAAAAATATTGCCTCTCATATTGACTTGAATAATTATTAAAATTATTTCAAAACTGCAAACCTATTTAAAGCTATCTTACATTACACTTAAATACTAAACAGAAGTTAAGTCTAGATGTATTTTGTTCCCTCACATTATTGGAATGATTAAGATGAACATGATAAATGAAAATCTGGTAATTATTACTTTATCCACAATTAACAGTCAGAAGCAGCAATTTCACACTTCTCTTGTGTTGCAGCAGAGTTTACCGCTTTACAAACTTCTTTGCTATCTGCTCAGAAAGTAAGGGAATTAAAGCAACAGTGGCTAATTCCATAGTCCCTTTCTTCAGCAAAAATACTGATGGAATGGAGAGCTTAATAAAGTACATACACATGGTAGTTTTTCTTTTCAATATCTTGAGGATAACAGGAGATCACATGCATACCATATATCAAAACATGTAAACTACAGCAGTTTTGCACTAACTGTCAGCACTTCCATTCTCTTCTAGAACCTACAAGGGGAAATTAAAGATATGTAAAGAAAATCACGTATACAACATGTTATCCCATACACCTAAAAATTGTGGTAAATATAATCTATACACCCATCTAGCTCTATTTCAAAAACTACCCATTTGGAAAAGGAAACACCTATTCACTGAAAAGTTGCAAACAAATTCCCTTAGAATGATGGCCAAAAATAACTGACAATTAAGCGGGTAAAAATCACATTACTAAAAAAACAATAGGAAATCTTGTTTATTTTTGTTTTTGCTTTTCTTTCTATGTGGTTTGTATCTTTATATACTTTAAGCACCACAAGTGAATGGAAATGCAATTCCTTGCAGTTTGAGTATGTATTTTTTTCACACACCAAAGGGTTAAATCTTCTCACCTGAGGGACACAGCACAAGGAAAATGCCAATGGAGAAACAAATGGGATGAATAAAGGGTTAAGGATGAATAAAGAAGATGAATAAATGGGATGAATAAATAGTGCACAATAGGACTCCATGAGGGCAGCCGTAAGCTTTACTCACATCACCCGATCCCTCGAAGATTTCTCTCCTGATCTGTCCCTGAACG
>NC_051408.1:1174971-1175117 GCF_015228065.2 Penaeus monodon
AGACGTTTAAATTTTTTCTGGAAATATTATGGGTTTTAATAAATATTTATGTGAATAAAAAGATTTTATGTAGTGAATTAATGACTTCCAGTAACTCTTTCATTACAGTGTGTTTTGTATGTTACTGTAATCTGTTAAGTTACATA
>NC_051408.1:1175172-1175685 GCF_015228065.2 Penaeus monodon
CATCTCTAGTATTTTGAAGATATTCATATCTTTCAACAAGTAACATAAAATCATATATTCATTTACATATTAATAAATGCACAAATACACATTGCCAGTTAAAAACTTACCTTTCTGTCAAGTTTCACACCTATATTTTCTTCAATGAGATCGAGATCATCTAAATCTAAGTGTCGAAACCAAGTCATATATCGTCATGTCCGTTTCTTTTCCTTCCACCTCACGCTGATCCCCTCATCTTCCTCTTTATAAACATCTCATCTGATAATCTTGTTTTCCCCTTTGGATCATTTCCTCTGCATAGGGTACATTAGAATTATACAAAATTTTGTTAGAGTAAGAACAAATTGTTAAAAGATTCTTGAATGACAAACACTCTTTTATTATATACATAAACAAAATAAAACTTGAACACTGATACATCATAATATCGCATCTAGTAACGCACCATCTTCATCCTCCTCCTCTGATGAGTCTTCTACAGATTTCTTTAGTTTCTTTAGTTTCTTCTTT
>NC_051408.1:1175733-1176018 GCF_015228065.2 Penaeus monodon
GAGTCTATGAAGTGTGACATTGTTGCTTACTGTCGCCTGAAAGAGAAAATCAATTAGTTTTGCAACTCAGCTTTGGAGAACTATTGCGTTTGTGACTTGTGAGAGAGAAACAATCTGGTCACTTAACATTTCTTATGATCAGATTAAACCTTATAAGCCCTTTATATGAAAACTATTCCCACTAATAAGCTAATTATGATAAAGTTACTTTGGAGGCAAATGGTAATTCTATCATAATCAAATAATAACAAGGCATATATTACTATAATACGTACATTAAAATAT
>NC_051408.1:1176142-1177391 GCF_015228065.2 Penaeus monodon
CAAGGTGGCTTACTTGCACTGTGGCCAAGTCCCATATTAATACCTATATAATGTATGTTTTGGATTTCCATAACCAATGAACAACCCTTGATTACCACTTTTAATGACTGGCTCTTAATGACTTCACCACCTGCCTCACTTCTTTCTTCCTTGGTCAGCAGGAATAGAACGTCTTTTTTGCCATATGTGTGACTGTGATTATGGAGACTTCTTCATAAATATAGTGACACTTTAGAAGGGTTGATTACACTGTGCCAAAAGCACAAATTAATTTTGAAAACTCGAAAATGTAAAACATGTGACAGCGACTGCTGCATTGATTTCCATAAAAAGGGCCTTAGATATGATATATCTAAAAAGTTTACAGAAGAACAGTGTGCAGTCAATTTGAGAACAATATTTAAAAACAAATAGTTTGACCAAGCTAAATTAGATTTAGAAATAAATCTAAAATTTGTGAATTCTTATTTATGGGAATATTTGTGATATTGAGCTCAAGATGAGTTCAATCTGTCAGACAAAACAATTATTTGTGGTTGGTCAAGCTTCTACTGAGAAGTGCTGGTAGCTTGGTGCTTGCAACAACAACCTGAAAACATTGGTGGAGATGGTGAGGTAGTAAAAATAGATGAAAGCAAATTTGGAAAAGAAGAAAAAAATATTAATGTGGGGAGGTTGGAGGAGGGACAGTGGGTATTTGGAGGGACCTGCTGGAAAATGCAGCAGTTTTTCCTAGAGCCAGTGGACTCCAGAGATGCTGAAACCCTACTTACTATAAAGAAAAGGCAAAGTTATTCCAGGCACAAGCTTTATACATGATATTGGTGGGCACACAATTGCTTGGATAAAGAAGGATTAAACCATCTCACTGTCAATTACTCCATTTTCTCAACCCCAAAACAAAAGCCCTCACTAGTACCATTGAGCCCCTTTGGAGAAGCCAAGGTAAAAGTGCCAAAGAACAGCAGGATGAAGTGTCACTTTGAAGGGTGTCTGGCTCGCTCAATGTTTTTCATGACAGCCAATGATTTCATGACTTCCTCCATGCCACCACTTAGCTATACCTTCCACAGTAAGGCAAGTGCTTATGCTCATGATCAGGTTGAGAGATTAGACAAAGAAGTCAGATTGGTTATATGATTACACTGTATTGTATAACAGACATGGGTCTGTGCACCCAATAGGAAAACACAGCAATAGGGAATGGGAGATAGGGAATGCACAACTGGGGGCAGGTAAGCTGTTTGCA
>NC_051408.1:1179974-1180039 GCF_015228065.2 Penaeus monodon
TGTTAACAAAAACTTACCAAACTCCAGTAATCTACTTAACATCCTGTAATAAGAAAAGAATTCCA
>NC_051408.1:1180662-1181175 GCF_015228065.2 Penaeus monodon
TCACATAACGTCCCTTACCTTGAATCTAACAACTGCAGCCGTGAGGTGGTCGTGTTGGGCTCGTCTCGCACGAGCCTCTGCAAGAGCTGGAATGTGTTTCTGAACATCTGGAGCAGAAAATCCTCAAAATCATGCGGCACACAGTTCTTGCTCATGATCTCATTGATGGCACCCATGGCTAGAACACCAAGGGAATCGCCAGACATGAAACTGTTATCGAGGGATCCGTTGTGGAGCTTATTGTGCTTTGGGGGGGAGGGAGAGGGAACTTGGCATTAGTAAACATTAGCCAACACTTCTACGAAATCTAAAAAGAGTACACAGAATATGTAATCTTAAATGTAAAAGGAAGATGAAACAAATAATAACAACAATGCATTATATAACAGAATGCTTCTAACAAACAAAGTAAATCAAAACTGTTGAATATAATACTATTCTACCAACCCGCAAATGAAAACAAAAACCAAGGAAAAAATTAATACAAATGCCATACAGATTTTCACAGCACTG
>NC_051408.1:1181215-1181757 GCF_015228065.2 Penaeus monodon
GGGTTAATAATAAAGCTTTTATCAAAGATTGTGGGTAATTTGGGATTAAGCATAGATCCTCATCATTGCTTATTTCACAAACACATCTTAATTACAGCATAATGACAATTTTCACGAATTTACTCAAGAGAAAATAAACAATTCTATCAGGCAAGTGAGAGCAAACTGTTTTCCAGGCCTACTACCTGTGAAGTAACCACTGCCAGCAAGCCTCACCTGTGGGTCGGCTCCTAAAGAAGCAAAAAGGAATATTGTATTGAGCAGGTGAGGTGTTATGAGCGAGGAGAGGGGGATCCACGAGAACAAGTGTGTTAGACAGTTCAATGCCAGACACGCTACGGTTTCGCTTTCTGAGTCAAGAGGGGGGAGGACCCATCCCGTGCGAGAACTTGTTCCACTCTCCAGGTTGTGGAACATGTTGCTCAGCAAAGTACCTGTGGGGATGAGGCATCCATTTCAATCTTTGGATCTTTTCTAACATAATTTTTACATATGAAGTTAAATAGGCAAATATAAATACATAAAGCATGTCTGGCTAAACA
>NC_051408.1:1181776-1182036 GCF_015228065.2 Penaeus monodon
AACTCCTGTCTCTCTTTAGAAATCAAAACTACAATTTTACTTTTCCTGTGCATTTGGAATTTGGAACAAGCAAATTCATATAAATCCCAAAACTACCCAATCAAGACATCTGGCCATTCCCTGATACACTACTAATATACTGAAAAAAATCATTACATCTTGTGCTATATGCTGCAGTTCTTGGGCTAAAAATGAGTGATCCCACCATCAAAATCCTGTTTACATATTGCTACACCTGAGATGCAAAAATTGAAGATATC
>NC_051408.1:1182063-1182727 GCF_015228065.2 Penaeus monodon
GGCCACACACCTGTCTGAATCGGAGAGGACGAGAGGCCAGAGCGGCTTGGGGAATGGCTGTGGGAGTGTGTTGGGGAGGGAGGAGGGGTTGCTGTCACGGCATTTTTGTGTTTGTCTACCACACCTTCTAATAAACCTGCAGACAGAATTAATGATAAATAAATGTCATAAATGGGAATGAAGCATTAAATGAAATATGCTTACACACATATGCACACAGATATGTACAGATACACACATCCTATCAGAAAACTCAACTCATGACCACACAAACAAATATAAGCACACTTTTCAACATTTTCGACAGTATACAATAAATACTGTTCTTACTAGAGAGAAGACTAAGCATAGTTGGGACTTGCTGAGATAATAACCGCCGCAGTTCCGTTCTCCGAGAATATGACAGCTCTTCCCTGGGGCATGCTAATTCCTCACTGATAGTTTGGAGAAACACAATACACAAAATGACTGTGTCTGGACTTCTGGCTAACTGCGATGGAAAGAAAAGGGAATAAAGGCATACTCTATGATAACAAGTAGGAATAAGATAAGAATGGTTCTCATTACAAAAAAAAAAAAGGCTTCAATTATAGAATCTAAAAAAAACATTTATTAGTTAATGGGACGCCTGCTTTTTTTGGTTTCAAATACTGCATCCAATTAA
>NC_051408.1:1182749-1183679 GCF_015228065.2 Penaeus monodon
CATGACGACTTAAAAAAAAATTTATTGACACATTTTTACATACTCCAAATATAAAAATTATATCAGAGAACAATTGACATTTCATTACTGAGCTACCTAACAAGAGTCAAATATAAATGTTATGAGATACCCTATCCAAATTTTATGAATAAAACAGTGTTCTGTGATAAAATCCACACACGCACATAGTCCTCTGAATGATCTTAAACAAACTCCAAACACTTACAGCTAAGACATTGGTGAAGAAATCAGGATAGAAATGAGGCCATGACAGGCGAGCGATATCTACAACTAATTTGACAAGCTTGTTGCGGATGTAGTATGGGGCCACCTTGTGGTTCTCCAAGACGAAACGATAGAGGGTGGACCGGATCTCGGTTCTCTCGTCTGCCATGAGGCCCACCCATTGCTTGTTGATGATGTTCTGTGATGGAGTTGATAAAGAAATACATAATAATGTATCATATATACCATGACAGTAAAATATCTTCATCGTATACTGGACTTTATTCTTATTACCATTCCCTGTTCTGACATAAATAGATATACATAAAAGAAACTATCTCTATATAGCTGGAAAGGAACTGCTTGATAATATTCCACAATGATACTTACCTCTAGGGTGGTGAGACAGTACATGGACACATAAGAGTTGCGGGTGTGTGCTACGTAGTACAGACATTGCTTCCAGGCCCCGCGTTGTTGTCCAAAATTAGATAGGATGGTCTCAATGTCTCGTTTTCTGACATTGGTTGTGGCTGGACCGAAGAATTCATTCATTAACCCTTCTAGGGCATGGAGTGATTCTTGATCTGTGGTCTGAGAGAACAGAATAGAGAAAGAAAAAAAATTAGGATACTTTCAATGGTGAGATGTAATTTGTCTTTAGAGCTTTGACAATATGACATACTTGACACATACAAAATCACA
>NC_051408.1:1184186-1184429 GCF_015228065.2 Penaeus monodon
TACAGAATACTTACCATGATAAATCTGCTGCCACTTTCTGCAGATTTATAAGGTGTTATGACTCCTCCTGCTCCTGAAAAGAAAAAGGCAACATTTGACAAACGTCTCCCTTAGAGTGGTAATCAAATACACTACAAAACCGTTCTACAAAAATAAGTTTCTCAAATGAGCAATGCATTCCATCACCACCACCTATCTGCAGTAAAATAAAGGATCATGAAAGAATCCTCTTTATATGATTCT
>NC_051408.1:1184468-1185318 GCF_015228065.2 Penaeus monodon
GAGTGCTCACACAAGCATAAAAATCCACACTTTTTATCTTGTCCACTCGACATGTTCTGAATACGTTCTGCAACACCCAACAGAGAGGGCTAACGAACCAACAATTAAGACCCAGAGGAAGGGCGAGGAAAGAGAGAAAAATAAATGAATGATAATAATAAACAAGACATAAAAAACAAAACGCGAGGAAGAAACCACGAATGATAAAGAGAAAGAATGAAGCGGAAAACAAAAATCCAAAATTATGCTGAAAAAAATATCAGATAAATAAATACTGAACATCCCTCAATAAAATATTAGCAATACGTCAGGCTCAATATCATCAAACAGTTTACACTTCTCAAAAATTGTACCAATGCTGGCAAAAACTTTCTGAAAGATAAAAGGATGCTTTTACCATGACCCTGGTTCTCCTCAGTGCAAAAGTGATATACGCACATAGGAAAGGAATTAAATATATTAGCAAACATTGCAGAGTATCCAATTAAAGTTGGCACAAACTCCTACATCAGTGGTTTTCAATCCTTTCCCCTCTCCCCCACAGCTGAGAAAATGTTCCAGCATCCCTGTGGCCCCTCTAATTTCTCCACAATTAATACTGAAGAAAAAAGTACAGATTTTAAGAAAATTTCATACTCTCCTCCTCAGGTAGGTGGACAACTTCTGCTATTCCATATATTTAGCCATTTTTAGTGATTAAGTTTTGCTTAATTCAGGTTAACATTATTTGGCCACTTACACTTTATGGCCACTAGGGTGAGAACCAGCCTTAGATCAAATGGCATTTAATGAATAAAGAGTCACTGAACCAATGGACTTAGAACAAAATATGTAGTATGACTGTGCCAAT
>NC_051408.1:1187235-1190297 GCF_015228065.2 Penaeus monodon
ATTACTAATTCCAGCCCAGATAAGAGGGAAATCTCATCTAACTATGCCATTTGTATATATATCTGCATTTGATTATCTGAAGAACTGTGACTTGCATGAAGTTTACCCTTCCAATTTGTCCCTCCAAAGCAGGCATATTCTAAAAATCTGCCTCTGTGTTTGTGCTTGACTTTTTCATGATCTCGAAGGGTATGTGGTTTTCCCACGCAGCTTGCGGACCAGTTTGCCCATCATGCATGGGTTTTTTGATTGAGCATTGCACTACACTCTGTCCAATTTTGTGAAGGGAAAAACTGGTGATTTGCCCTAGACTATTTAGTACTCCAATGTCATTTCTTTCGACAAAAACTAATAAAGAAGAGTAAAACATTAAATAAATTGAATATGTATATTGAAGAATACAAAACATTGTAACCATAAGTTTTAAGTGTCAGCTGATTAGAATGTTGAAAAAAAGGCGAAACGGAGAACCCCAGAAAACATGGCGAGTTGCCAGTTTTTCTTCCCCGAGATTGCACACACTACAGAACACATATATCACAAAACCCATTCTCTAATCCAATTGATACTTGTTTTTTGTATCAATATGTCCAAATTATGTTTCCTATCAATTTTACATGATTTTTACAGGTCTTATTTATATTTGCATAAACTATAGTGGTTAAGTCATAGGAATTATTTAACTTTTGTTTGATGGTACATACTTTTTATTTTCTTTTTAATGGTTACAAAATATCTTTATGGACATATCATGATCTTGAAAAAAATACAAAGGTTTATCCATACTAAATGAGAACAAGAAATCAAATATTCAAAATCCAAAAATACAAATTTCTAAAATACTTATGGAAGGTATCATTGGATAAAAACTACCAGAAGATGTATTTTATACAAAAAGCTACTCGGAAAAAAAATGAAAGTTTAAGTATACTTACAAATGAACTTAAGAGCATTGTCCACTACAATTCCCTTTTTTCTCTTCTTACTAGCAAGTTGCTTCCTTAAATGACTATCAAGACATGTTAGTGCACCAAAATCATAATAAACTGGAACAAACAATCAAATACGTAGAGAGTATGTGGGAAATTCACATCCCCAGCTGGAACTGCCAAAGCATTTCCGTGGCCTAACTGTAATCAGAATACACTTCCTTGAGATTTAACGAGACAATAAGTACTATCAATTTCAACAACCTCTTTACCGAGCTAAAAACCCTCTTGCTACGATTTCTCTACTTGACTCTGAACCATTAGTTGCCCTCAAAACCTATGCAGAAAATAACGGCCAAGAAATAAGAATGTAGTTTGTTGTCAGATATCACCAAATAAAAAGTCTCTTATAAAAAAGTTGAAAAACTCTGTTTTTTCATGGCAACAGGACTCAACAGTAATCCTTTGATATACAATATTAATAAAAGTCTTTAAGCTAGTAAGAAATTCAATTACTAAGCTTCCTTTAACAATTTTTCTTCATTTTTGCTTCAGCTCGATACTTCACCTTGTAAAACTGAATTGGAAATGTCAGCACCACACAGATACGACTTCCCTAAGCCACTCCTCATCTCGCACAACAAATCTGAGAAAACGCAAAATCGACATCGAACGTAACAAACGTAAGAACAAATATGGAAAAGAAGATACAGAACCGGTTTTTCAAAATTTGAATACGACACCTACAACCCACACCGCAGAGATAAACAAGACGTAGGCCTATCCACAAGCCTTCCTCAGAAGAGCAGAGGAATTCATGGCCTTTACCGCAAAAGAGAAATCAAAGATGTTTTCCCTTTTCCATCTTCCAGTAAAAAAGGTCGTTCTCGCATTTCCTTCTTTGAATTAAGATGAAAAAAAAGGTTCTCGTATTTCCCATCTCTCTGAATGGGTTTAAAAGGCCATGCCACTGCCGGGGCGACCTTGGAGATAATACCCTTTTCCTTCCTCAAATCTCGCCGTTATTCTCCCCCGGCCGGGAATTCTTGACCTGATCCACGGGATTTAGGAGTCTAAAGGAAGACGAGCTTGAGAAAATGAGGAAAAAGAAGGTTATTTGTTATCTCTCTTCAGGTGTTGAAACTCCATGTCCGAGGGTTGGGACTAGCTCCCCTTTAGCTCGTGTTCTGAGGCCTTCTCCCCCTCCTTCGGCGCCCTCTGTAGACACACGGGAGTCGAACAGGAACGGAAGGAACGCCCTACCTCCTAAACCGTCCGGAAAAGTGGCATTTTGCGGCTGAAACAAGGCGCTCCGAGTTTGATTTTGTTCCTTTGGGTTTCTTGCGCGTCCCTGTTTTGACAGACGACGACAATTGATTTTCGTCTTGCTGGGTAAATTAGATGAAAGTTAATAGCTTTTTGGAATTTTTTGTGTTGTGTTTCAACACTAGAAAGATATGTTTTGGAGGAATTATGTCTTCTAGATTGATGTGGATAATATGGTTTTCCAAGGATGGATGGATTATTTGGGCTCTGCTTATCAAAGTAAAAAAATCTTCACATAATAATTTGCGATAATAATCCACGATTAAAAAAACAACAATTTTATACTAAACGCCCCACATCGGAGCAAAATCTACTGCGTGAGATATTTTCCGGTGTTGCTTGTTTTCCCTCCGTCGACCTAACGTCTTCTGCGCCATCGTCTCGCCGCCATATTGCCTCGCTCCCAAAACAACAACGGTAAGACACGGGATTTCGCCGTTTTCCCAAGCTCCCGAAAGGGTTAGCGTTTTTTAGAGGAAGCGAAGGGAAGTGTACTGTTGTGCTTTCGGTTGGAGGTGGGTTTGGTCGCTGGTTCCCGGTTGCTTTGGCCTGCGGGGGCGAAACAAGGGAGGAGGACGTTCGGTTGTGGCGAGCCCGTAATTTGGCCCCGAAACGGGGTAGAAAGTTGGGTTTTATTGGCTTTCCCGGAGCTTTTTAAAGGGGCATTTTCAGTAGAAATTTCGTCTAAATCTCATGATTTACCCGAATGAGCGAATAAGAAAATGCGAAGTTAGTCGTAGTATAGTTTGCTGTTGTTGTTGGGAAGGGCAGATGCCGGCAGTTGCTTTTCGTGTTTTTTAAGTACAG
>NC_051408.1:1190397-1193104 GCF_015228065.2 Penaeus monodon
CATTTCATTTCTACTGGTGAGTCCTTTACTCGTCTCATGTCATGTATGCATCTTTGGCTTTCCTACTGCTGTTCATGTCCTTCTCCTCCGTCTCATAGTCGTAGTATGCATCCTTAGGAGCTTTCCACTTGCCATCGCGATCCTGAAGGTCTGAGGTTCGAGAGGTTAGTTCGACTGAAAACTTCTCTGGGTCGATCTTCATGATGCGACACAACACAATGCCATTTCTCTTCACTCTCTCTGCTGGATTAGTCACTGTCTTGTCTGACAAATTCTTAATGCTAATAAACCCAGATATCCCATTGTCCAAGCGTACACGAATGCCAATGGCCTGGCCAGGACAATCCCCTGCATCAAAATGATTCCACACCTCACTCAACTCAGGGAAGTCATTCTTCAGGCAGAACGGACACTGCCAGAGACCCGTATCTTCGTTTCTGACAGGGTTGGCATTGTCGAGCTGATCTCCTCTGGGCTTTCGATGGATGAAATTGGTTACTGTCACTTGCACTAATTTTCCGACGTAGAATGTTTCTGGGGACTCTTTGGTCAGGATGTTGAAGATTTCCTCTGGAGTGGGAGATCTGAAAGGCATCCTGAAGTCCTTGTATCTGTGATTCAACTCATGTCTTATGTCATACAAGGTTGTGTTCTTCTTACCAAAGCCTTGGTTCTGGAGTTCAGTCGCGAAAGCTTCTAAATCTAATTCACTCAGTCGTTCCGGAGTTTCCAAAATTTCTTCCAAAGCTTCTGCAGGTTTGCCTTCCTCATCCTCATACTCCAAGGCATCGACTGCCATTTTTCTCGCCCAGTCGTATGCCTCTGGATGAATACGCGTTGAATCGAGAACTTCAATATAATTATCACTATCTCCTAGAGCATTGGTGTCAATTTTTATGAACCCGGCACAATTAATAAATACTTTCGGACCCATGTGGAAATTGACCACCAACTGGTTACGATTCTCTAAACGCTGATTATTCTGCTTCATGTTCTTTATGAGAAGGTTAGCTTTACGAGGTCCCAAACCACACACAAACTGCACTAAATTCTGAGTATATGGGTAAGCCACAGCACGATTCAAGTCAACACCAACTTCATTTGTACGATTAACAAATTCAGTGTACAAGGAATCAAGGAGTTCAGCATTATTTATTTGATCTTGCAGTGAATGGAACTTTATATTGAGCAACTCATCATCAGCATTGCATAACTGTGAAAACTCGATTAGAGGGTCTTGGATTCGACGGCCAATGGAGATGGCCTGTCGCAGCAGGGGAGGATAGTCCAGGAAATCAGCCTCTCCCTTCTTGGACATGGCATAAATGTGGGCCAAGTCATTGTCAATAATCTCAACATTGATCTTGGGGAACTGCTCCTGCTCTTCCAGATCTTTTAAAATCTGTATCAGGTCTTCCTTGACCATGAAGCCTTCCCTGGACTCTCCGCTGACAGCCACTACATGTGGCTTGCGCCGAATGATGAACTCCTGCATCCGCCTGATGTCATTTTCCTTAGCAAGAGCATCCCTCTCATTGTAGGCATTGCGTCGCTTGAGCAAGTGAGGAAGGCGGATGTACTCACAACAATCCCCATCGATGTCAATGCAGCACCCAAAGGCAGCCTGTGACAGATCGGGCACATAGGCAATGGAGAAGACCCTGAAGCCCTTGGAGGTATCCCAGTCATCCTCATCTTCGTCAGAGAAGTCGCCAGGGTTATAAGGTGCGATCTTGATCCAGTTGTAGAGCTTGCTGCAACACTGCTCAATCACATGGTCCTTGGACTCCTGCAGCAGTCTCTGGGACAGCTCTCTCTTCAGGTCTTCTATAATCCTCTTGAAGGCAAAGGTCACTGCTCGCCCTCTCAAGTCGTTCCAGTCTTGGACCACTTGGGAGAACTCGTCTCGATAGTACAGCTGCTTCATTTCGTCCAAATAGCTCAGTGAGGTGTTGCCCTCGATGGTGTCAGACAGACTAATGGTCATGAGTTTATCCTCTACCCCACACTTGAGTCTCAGGAACTGGTCTCCCTGCAGGTCAGTGACAGGTTTGTCCTTCAAGTATTTGATGGGATAGAGTGGGTGGTGTTCGTCTACGATCTTCAGGCCCTGAGGGGTGGGTCTAGCACTGATCCTTGCTCGCTCAAAATAGGCTTCACGCACAGTACGACGAACAAGGGGTTCACATGCTAACTGCCACCCAACCATCCTCACAGCAGCTTCCAACACTCTTTCAGGAGTAGAACACATCCTGGAAAAAACATTATGGACATTAATTTTTGTTCAAAACAAATCCGTAGTCTCAAACTCAAAATACTGCCATATAATCAACTACTGTCAATATCTACTTACATATGTACTCCATCCCACTTGTATTCATTTCCCATCTTACAAATCTCTTTAATCACAGAACCCGTTTTAAAAAAAGCCCTGAGCTATATTTCAGCATGAGATGTGATCAGGAGACTAACTTACTTTGAGATGTGCTCCTCAGCCTCCTTGAGAGGGTCCTCCTGGCACTGTTCACAGTCGAATCTCTGGTAGTTGTCGCGCAAATTTTCACCAAACTGTTCCGGTGTCAGACCAAACTTCTTGGTCAATGCCTCTGTAAACAGGAGAGTCCATTAGGAAATATTTCATTTCATGAAAATACTGTATTATGAAATCTTACCAATACCTATTCTATAACATTCTGGAGAGCTTTAT
>NC_051408.1:1193221-1193292 GCF_015228065.2 Penaeus monodon
ATTTCTACTCTACTAGAGATGTCTGTATCAAACATTAGGCTATTGGAGACACAGGCCATTCATTCCATTAT
>NC_051408.1:1195163-1195231 GCF_015228065.2 Penaeus monodon
AAAATTATCCCCCCCCCCCCCAAAACACACAAAAAAAATTTTTCCCCAATTTTTTCCAAATTTTTTTG
>NC_051408.1:1195298-1195569 GCF_015228065.2 Penaeus monodon
CATGAAAAAAGAAATAACAGTCCATCCGAGACAGAAAAAGGGAAAAAAGGAAATGAGTGAGGATAAAAAGGGAATTAAGAAAAAATACTCACCAATCCCAACTTTCTTAGGAGTTCATCCCTCATGCCGCCTCATGCTTTCCAGTGCAAAGTGTCCCTTTTTAGCCGCTGGGGCTTTTCCTCCACTTCCTTTTCCATTTTCAGTTTCCATTTCCCTGCTCCACCTCTTCTTCCTCCCCAAAAATCATCATCGTCTTCTCCATCTTCCTTCC
>NC_051408.1:1195599-1195805 GCF_015228065.2 Penaeus monodon
CCCCTTTTCCTTGTCTAGCTCCCCTTTTCTGTTTTCATCTGAGTCTTTCTTTTCACTCTTTTGCCCTTTTCTTTTTTAAATTTTTCTTTTTTTTACCTCTTCGTTTTTCCTTTTTCCCTTTCCCCACTTCTTTTTTCCTTCCCCTTTTCAGGTTCCTCCCCTTCTCCTGTTTTTCGCCCTTCTCATGTCTTCTATGACAAAACCCC
>NC_051408.1:1195831-1196098 GCF_015228065.2 Penaeus monodon
GACCTTTCTTAGAACCTGAAAAAAAAATAAAATTTTTAAAGGGAATATTAACTTAAAAGGGGACATAAAAACAAAACAAAAAATAATTTTTTTATCTATAAAAATTTCCCAAAAACAGGGAACTCAGGCAAATAACTGAAGGAATTTTTTCTTTTTTTTAAAACTAAAGAATTTTTTGTGTAAAAAAAAGGGAAAAATTAAATTGTGAAATACAACGTATCTTTTTTTTTTTTCCTCTGCAAAAACACAGATTCAAGCCCCAAAGGG
>NC_051408.1:1196189-1196381 GCF_015228065.2 Penaeus monodon
TGACAAACCCTTTCCCACAACCTTTGTATGCGCCGTATTCCCCTTTCTTTGTTCTTGGCCTTCATTGCCATGCATTCAGGCACCCTTTTCCCATAGAAAAGCAAAAACCTGTTTTGTAGCAATCATTAAATTGCCCCCAGGGGGCCCTCCAATTCTTTTATTCTGGAAATCAAAAGCAAAAAGGGCAAATTT
>NC_051408.1:1196455-1196897 GCF_015228065.2 Penaeus monodon
CGGGTAATAGTCTGAATAAATTTAAAAATTTTGCATTACAGTTTCCCTTAAGTCCATAAACTCGAGTTATAAAAAATTCCCTCTAAATTTAACCTTTTCCTTGAGCATCCTGACTTTCCCCGGGAAAGGGGTGCGTCGGGGGCCTTCATGATAAAGGTCCCCCTGGAATTCCGACATAATCGGGAAAACCTTGACCGCGGGTTTTCCCTTTTTCGGCGTTTAAATGACACCACGTGGGCAGCGGATAAATTCATGGCTTTAGCTTTGTAGGAGAGAACCCCTTCACCCTAACAAAGGGAAATTTGTTTTTCTTGTTGCAAGGCAGTAAAAAACCAGACTACTTGTTTGGGGAAAAGGGGGATGGGGGAAAAAAAAAAGAAAAAACAGAGGAAAAGAGGGTAAGGAAAAATCCTCGGGAAAAAGATAAAAAGGGAAAAGGGAC
>NC_051408.1:1196974-1197539 GCF_015228065.2 Penaeus monodon
GTTTTTCCCCAAATCGCCCCTTTTCTCCCTTTCGGTATTTCCCACAGTCGTGAATGTTCAATCAGGCTGGACTTCCTCCTTTCTGTAAAATCAATAAAGGGGGAAACCCCCAAAAATTTAAATTCCTCATGGGATCTGGGGGCATTGATATTTTCCCTGAATCATTTCTGTCGGGGCGGGAAGGGAAAGCTTGGTTTTCATCACTTTCCTTCCTGAAGTGGGCAAAAAAGGGAAGGGTTTAAAAACACAGATGTTTTTTTGCCCCTTTTAAGAAAAATTCTTAATTCATAGAAAAAAAATTTAGTAAATCCCAGGAAAATGGGGTTTTTACTGCATTTTTTATAAATTAAAAAATACCGTCTTTGGTTTGAGGCAAAAAAAAAGGGGGCTGTTTTTTTCTTCCCCTCCCTAAAAACCCCCCCCCCCCCACCTTCTCGGGAAAAAGAAAAACCCCAAAAAAAACAAAATTATAAAATTTTTTGAAGCTTTTAAACACAAACCAAAACCTTTTCTACCTTTAAAAAGAAAAAACTCTTGATTAAATTCAAAACAATGGAAAGGCCCT
>NC_051408.1:1197587-1198243 GCF_015228065.2 Penaeus monodon
GGACTAAAAACCCAATTTCTAGTTTTTGTATTTTCTTCCTTATTTATAGGAATTAAAAAAACACATTCGACAAAAATGTACCCAGCAGCCGGGACAGTCCCTTTTAAACAATCCTGGTTTTTCAAAACTTTTCCTTCAATAACTCAACTAAAAATGTACTTTTTTAAAATACCGGTTTTGAATAAAAGGTTTGAAGAATGCATAATATATCCACTTGGCCCCCTGTCGAGCTCCTTGTTTTGTAGGGGCGGTCGTAAACCCTCTCCTTTGTGCTTTGTTACAGGGACGGCCGCAGCGGAAACCCTTTTTAAGGACTTTCCCAAACTTGGGGGATTTCATGTTTCCTGGTCTGTGGGGTTTCCTCGCTCAAGTTCACTAGGCTCAAAGCCGGGAAAAGGGGAACAAGAAAAATTTTTGATGATACAAGCTACTTTAAATTTTATTCAGAGTTTGTTTTTCCCAACCAGAATAAAAAAGACTTTCGCGGGTCTACCCCAAAATTTAAAATTCCCTAATATAATATGGGGGCACTCTTTTCCCTCCCCTTCGTAGATGGATTTCTTGATGGCTTCCTGCTTTTCCTTTCTGCGATGCCGCCTCTCTCTCCCCTAAACCTTTTGTCTTTTTTCTTTTTTTTAAAATAAACATCATCTTCC
>NC_051408.1:1198277-1198943 GCF_015228065.2 Penaeus monodon
ACTAAAAACATTTTAATACTTTTTGAAATTTTTTGCTTTTGAAGTCTTTAAAATTATTTTTTAAACCTTTGCAATCAATGGACATATTCCCAGTATTTTCCTTTTTCAACTCAATGGGGAAAAAATTCTTGTTTAGCACAGTTTAAACTGCCCCCCCTCTCCCCCCCAAAAAGCCCCCCATTCTATTTGACCTTCATATTGCTCAAACTCCCCCGGAGTAAAAGTCCCCCGGAAATGCCCTTTTGAAACCCCTCGAGACCCTCATCCTCAAAGATGGCCTTCTTCTTTGTCTTGGCGTGGGCTTCCCCTCGTCATCCACAAGGGAAGCTTCCTTCCCCCATGGGACTTTTTCCCCTCCTTTTCCGAGGCATGGGCCCTCCGGGCTGCTGGGGGACCTGTTTTTTGGGGGGGGGGCAGCCTTTTCGTCATCCTCCTGTAGGGGCCAGAGACTCCCTTTAGGTTTTCCCCAAATATCATTACAATGTATTTGTTGCATCAACACTCTTCACCACATCAGCGAGAAAATTTCCCCTTCTGTTTTCATGCCACTTTTTAAAAAAATGCTTGACCCCACTACAGCCAGTAAAAAACCCAAAAAAAGGACAAAAAATAATTTTTTTATCACAAATTTTGTCAAAAAAAAACCCAAAAAGGGAAAAGGTTTTT
>NC_051408.1:1198992-1199702 GCF_015228065.2 Penaeus monodon
CTATCCCCAAAAACAATAAAGGCTAATTTTAATTTGCAATTTTTTATACTATTTGTAGTTCTTGGGGGTATAATAAAAATAAAAAAAAATTTGATCACAACTTAAACAGGCTTATTTCATAAGTGGAAAAATTTCATTGAAATTTTAAATTGCCCAAATAATCTGGTTTTTAAAGGATGCCCAAGCCAATTTGGAAAAAAGTATACGAAATTTTGGGTTTTATCATTAATACTTATTTTCAAGCCCCAGTCTTAAATGTCACTGTAACTCAAAATACTTTCCCAAAAAGTGAAATTTATAAGCCTTTTCTATGTTTTTTTTTTCCCGACTCAAAGGAAAAAATTACCCCCCCTCTCTCCTCCATAAAATTTTTAATTTTTGTTATTATATATTACCCGGAAGGTCGTATTTTGCTTTCCAAGGTCAAAGTAAAATTTAAAAGGATGCCTGTTATTTTCCCAAAAAACTTAAATAAAAAATCCTTTTTTGTTTGAAAGATGGCTCCCTGTTACTTGGTATAATAAAATTTAAAATTTTTTCAATTTTGTAATAAAAAAGAATAAAGAAAACCCAAATCACAACGGTGTAGAGGCACCCCCAAAAAACCTTAGCTGTTCTTTCTTAAAATACTTCCCCATGCAGTCTTATTTTTAGCTCCAAAAATCTACCTATAAATATCCCTTAGAAAAAAAAAATTAGGGGAAAGGGGG
>NC_051408.1:1199851-1201632 GCF_015228065.2 Penaeus monodon
TTTTAAAAGTGTAAGTAAAAGTGTACTTTTGAACCAGGAACTTACTCACCTCCTAAGCCGGCAGGGTGGGGGAAAACAAAAAATAAAAGAAAATGCTATGGAGTATGAAGCCATAAAACATAATAACGCTCCCGGGAAAATCGGGTTTTAACTTTATGGTAAAAATTTGTCTATTTCAAAATTCTGACATTAAAAACCAAAATGGCCTCCGCAGAACCCCCACAGGAAAAGGGGGGCCCCGGCCCGCATAGCTTTTTTTTTTAACATCATAGTAATGTTGCAATGGGTTTGTCCAGACTACTTAAAATACTTTTTAATGTGAAATTAATACCCAAACAGGAGTTTCTGATTCACTAATAACAAATTTTAAACATTCTGATTTTTTTTAAAATTTCATTTTTTCCCCAAATTTAATTTTTCTCTTTTTTATTAAAGATAGGTCTCATAAACCCCACCAAAAATATTGCCTCTCATTTTGATTTAAATAATTAAAAAAATTAAATTTTAAAAAACTGCAAACCATTTAAAGCTATCTTACATTACATTTAAAATACTAAACAGAAGTTAAGCCCTAGATGTATTTTTTTTCCCCCCACAATTGGAATGATTAAGATAAAACATGAAAAAGGGGGAAAATCGGTTTTTTTATTACTTTATCCAAAATTAAAAACGTCAAAAAGAAAGCAATTTCCACTTCTCTTGTGTTGCAGCATTTTTTAAGTTTTAAAAAAACTTCTTTGCTACTGCTAAAGAAAGTAAGGGAATTAAAGAAACCCGTGGCTAACCCTAGCCCCCTTTCTTCAGAAAAAATTTCCCTGTTTGGAATGGAGAGCTTAATAAAGTACAACACAGGGTAGTTTTTTTTTTTTAAAATGTTTTGGGGAAACAGGAATCACATGCATACCATATATCAAAACAGTAAACTCAGAATTTTTTTGCAAAAAACTGTCGCACTTCCATTCTCTTCTAAAAAGTAAAAAGGGGAAAATTTTAAAAAAGATATGAAAAGGAAAAATACGATAAAAACTTTTTACCCCCATACCCCCAAAAAAATGGGGGTTAAATTTAATTATACACCCATCTAGCTCTTTTTTAAAAATTTTTCCCAAATTTGGAAAAGGAAACACCTATTCACTGAAAATTTTGAAAAAAATTTCCCCCTTGGGAAATGAGGGCCCCAAAAAAAAACTGCCCTTTAAGGGGGAAAAAAAATCATTTTACAAAAAAAAACAATAGGAAACTTGTTATTTTTTTTTTTGCTTTTCTTTTAGTGGTTTGTATCTTTTATACTTTAAGCCCCCAAAAGTGAATGGAAAGGGCAATCCTTCCCGTTTGATTTTTGGTTATTTTTTTTTCACACAAAAAAGGGGTTTTTAAATCTTCTCACCTGAGGGACACAGCACAAGGAAAATGCCAATGGAGAAACAAATGGGATGAAAAAGGGGTTTTGGGAAATGAATAGGGGAGTTTAAAAAAGGGGATAAATAAATTGCAAAATGGGACTCCATGGGGGGCCAGCCGAAAGTTTTACTACACCCCCGATCCCTCAAAGATTTTTTCCCCTTTATCTTTTCCCTAAAACGTCCTTTTTCCCTCGGAAATCTAAAAGTCTTCTTTCTTCTTTTTCTTTTCCCAACGTTTAAATTTTTTCGGGAAAAAATTTTTTTTTTTTGTGTTTTTAATAAATATTTATGTGAATAAAAAGATTTTATGTAGGGAATAAATGACTTCCAGTAACTCTTTCATTAGTGTGTTTTGTATGTTACTGTAATCTGTTAAGT
>NC_051408.1:1201700-1202241 GCF_015228065.2 Penaeus monodon
TTTTAAAAAGGATATTCATATTTTTTTCAAAAAAGGGAAAACAAAAAATCATATTTTCCCTTTATACTTTAAAAAAATGAACAAATACACATTCCCATTTGAAAACTTACCTTTTGTCAATTTTTTCACACCTATATTTTTTTCAATAGATGGGAGACACCCTAATCAAATTTTGTCTGCACCCAAAAGCCCATCATATCGTCTGGGTCTCGTTTTTTTTTCCCTTTCCACCTCAAGCTAAATTTCCCCCTTTTCATTTTTCCTTTCATCATCTTTCACATTGAAAAAATTCCTTTTTTTTCCCTCTTGGATCAGTTCCTCGCATAGGGTAAAATTAGAATTATAAAAAATTTTTTGTTGGGAGTAAGAACAATTTTTAAAAGATTTTTAAATGAAAAACACTTTTTATTAATACAAAAACAAAAAAAAATTTTGAACACTGATAAAAAAATTCCAAATATCGCATCTGAAAACGAAACCAAATCTTCATCCTCCTCCTCGATGGGGTTTTCAAACAGTTTTCTTTAGTTTCTTTGTTTTT
>NC_051408.1:1202292-1205191 GCF_015228065.2 Penaeus monodon
CCGAGTCTATAAAGTGTGACATTTTTGCACTGTCCCCTGAAAGAAAAAATTTAATTATTTTTGGGAAATAAAGCTTTGGAGAACTATTGCTTTTGGGGTGACTTTTGGAGGGGAAAAAAATTTGGGTCCCTTAAAAATTTTTTTATGATCTTTTAAACCTTATAACCCCTTTATTTTAAAAAATTTATTCCCACTAATAAGCAAATTTATAAATTTTATTTTGGAGGAAAAAGGGTAATTCTAATCATAATCAAATAATAACAAGGCATATATTACTTTTAATACGTACTTTAAAATATGGAAAAATCTAAAAACATTGTCAAAAAAGATATTAACCCACTCACTCATCTGATGCAAAACATGATTTTGTGTAGGAAAAGAATAATGTGGAAATTAAGAAATTATTTGCCCCCAAATCCCAAAACCCAAAGGGTTTGCTTACTTGCACTGGGGCCCAAGCCCATTTTAATACCTAAAATAAGTATTTTTTGGGATTTCCAAACCAATGAAAAACCCTTTGATTCCCATTTTAAGGGCCTGGCTTTTAAAATGACTTCACCACCGGGCCTCACTTCTTTTTCCTTTGGGGTCGGGCAGGAATAGAACGTTTTTTTTTGCCAATGTGTGACTGTGATTTGGGGGACTTCTTAAAAATTTTGTGACACTTTAGGGGGGTTGTTTACATTTTGGGGCCAAAAAGCAAAAATTAAATTTTTAAAAAACCCGAAAAGTAAAACATGGGGCACCCGCTGCGGCTTTGTTTTCCCAAAAAAAGGGCCCTTTAGATATGATATTCTAAAAAGTTTACGGGAAAAAAACAGTGTGCAGTCAATTTGAGAACAATTTTTTAAAAAAAATAGTTTGCCCCAAGCTAAATTAGTTTTGGGAAAAAAATCAAAAATTTTGTAAATTTTTATTTATGGGAATTTTTGTGATTTTGAGCTAAGATGAGTTCAATCTTTTCGGGAAAAAAACAATTATTTGGGGTCAAGCTTCAAATGAGAATGCTGGTAGCTTGGTGTTTGGCAACAAAAAACCTAAAAAACTTTGGTGGAGATGGTGGGGTAGTAAAAATGGTAAAAGAAAATTTTGGAAAAGAAGAAAAAAATATTAATGGGGGGAGGGTTGGAGGAGGGACAGGGGGTATTTGGAGGGACCTGCGGGAAAAGCACATTTTTTCCCTTTAGTCCCAAATTGGACTCCAGAGATGCTGAAAACCCTACTTACTATAAAAAAAGGGCAAATTTTACCCGGGCACAAGTTTAAACCCTGATTTTGGTGGGCACACAATTGCTTGGAAAAAGGGAAGTTTTAAAACCCCATCTCACGTCAATTACCCCCTTTTTCTAAAACCCCAAAACAAAAGCCCCACAGTACCTTTGGACCCCCTTTGGGAAACCAAGGTAAAATTGAAAAAGAACAGCAGGATGAAGAGTCCCCTTTAAAAGGGTGTCGGGCTCGTCAATATTTTTCATGACAGCCAGTGTTTTCCCATGATTCCTCCATCCCCCCCACTTGTATCCCTTTCCACAGAAAGGGCCCAAGTGCTTATGCTCATGATCAGGTTGAGAGATTAGAAAAAGAAGTCAGTTTGGGTTTTATATGATTACACTGTTTTGGGTAAAAAACGGGAACATGGGGTTCCTGCACCCAATAGAAAAAAACAGAAAAAGGGGAAAAGGGTTTTCCCGGGGGCAGAACCCCCCCAGTAGGGAAATGCAGCAACTGGAAAGGGGTCCAGGGATTAAGGCTGTTTGCAGTTCCTACAGCGATCTTTATGGTAGACTGTGCATATAGGACGGGTTCACTCACTCAGGGTTTTTCTACTTTTACACTTCCGTTATTGTATGAAATATGATTCTTGGATCAGATTTTTCATCTTTACACTTTTCTTTTCCTTTTTTAAAATCCCTGCTCTGAGTGAAATAGGCCATGCCCCACCACCCCCACTCCCCAGGGGACCCCCAAGACGTTGCCCTTGGAGGGGGGGATTTTGGGGTTCTGACGGGTTTCATTTATTTTGGAAAATTATTACCAATAAAAATAAAAGAGAGAGAACAAAAGGGAGTTCTTAAAAATAGCTGGCAAGTTTCCAGAACAGAAATGCATGAATAGAGAAAAACTAGCCTATTGTTAAAAGGGGCCCAGAAATACAATCACAGGGAAACTTTAATGGCCTCAGTGCTCTGACCAATGCAAAGAATTCACCCCAACAAGTTGAACATTTCAGCATGAGATTGCTTACACTGATACCTTATCTAACAAGTTCTTTCTCATTAAATCATGCTGATTAAGAATTTGTTATTGATAAGCAGACATTTACTGTGATAAAGCTCTACTTTGCATACTTGTGCTTCTCTATGTTGATCTCCATTAATATATTTTTACATTATTTATGGCCCTATTATGAACATTGAACCAAACTCTCAAAATAACCCAATTAGATATAAAGTAAAACGGGGTATTTTTTTACATAGTAAAGGTAAGCCCACAGTTGATTATTGAAGTCCAGCGTCTAGCAAACAGGAAATTAATTTGGCCCCCCATGATTCCATGTTTAGAAAGGGTTTTAAATTTTTACAAAACAAAATTTTTTGAAAAAACCTTGGAAATTTTAAGGGAGCCAGCCCAGGTTTCTTTTTTTACTTATTTTACAAACACAAGGGTTTTAATGAAGCACCAAACTCCACATCATTGCCTGATGAAATTCTATATTCTATTCAAGATAATAACAAATAATATTTATGACTCTCATTCCAAATCCTGATTTGGAATGAGAGGCAAATCAATCAGTATTTTTTTGTTTCCCCCAAAACAAAACAAATAAAATACCCAAGGTCCCTCCATCTACCAAAAAGAAAGGGAAATTTTTTCTCAAAAGGAATCCAATTTTTAAAAA
>NC_051408.1:1205304-1205733 GCF_015228065.2 Penaeus monodon
ATTACTCCAGCCACTCCTGGGGAAAAATCCACACACTTTTGGTATTTAAACCCAAAAAAAAACCTTCCAAAACAAAAAGGGGGCCAACCCCAAGGGCAAAAACCCAACCCTATTGATACCCGTATTTTCCTACCAGGGATTTCAGCCCCTGGACCCCCCCCGGGGACTGCCAGGGACGTGCTCCCCAAAAAGGGGCATTTACCCGAACCAAATTCAAGTTTTACCTCTTTGCTACATGGCTGTGGGAGACTAATACACCCCCCCAAATAAATACCTCAAACCCAGGAAAAAAAAATTTGTATTTGGGTAATTTTCCATAAACCCAAAACCCCACAGTTTTTTTAATTTTTTCCCTGAAATTTTGGCATGAATTTACAAATAAAGGGGGATACAGGGGGCTTGTCCCCGTCAAAGGAATTAACAGAAGGT
>NC_051408.1:1205827-1208951 GCF_015228065.2 Penaeus monodon
CTTTGCTTTTCAGAGTATACCCCAACCATGTATAAAAAACAAAACTTTACCCCCAATAAACCCCTCCCAAGCGGGTACCGAGCAGCAAAACGGGACACCCCTTTCTCCTAACAGACAGAAAGTCTTAGCAGAGCTGGAGGCCTGACGCCCAGCTGCCCACCGAAGGCCCACCTCCTGACGACCGCCAAGACTGCGTCTCAACTTCTCCTTTGCGGTCTTTACCTCGTGCTCTCCCTAGCAACAGATCTCACGCCAAATCAAAAGGCAAACATGGATTAAACAGGTTGAAAGATATTGGCAAAAAGGGTTTACTTGTCATTAATTAAAAAGAAACACGAAAAGCAACTGCCGGCATCTGCCCTTCCCAACAACAACAGCAAACTATACTACGACTAACTTCGCATTTTCTTATTCGCTCTTTCGGGTAAATCATGAGTTTTTGGGACAAAAATTTCTACTGAAAAGCCCCTTAAAAACCCCCCGGGAAAGCCAAAAAAACCCCAAATTTTCTACCCCGTTTGGGGGCCCAAAATTTAGGGGCCCTCGCCCCCAACCAACGTCCTCCCCCCTTTTTTTCCCCCCCGCGGGCCCAAAAGAAACCCGGGAACCACGACCAAACCCACCTCCAACCAAAAGGGCACAACATACACTTCCCCCCTTCCTCTAAAAAACGCTAACCCTTTCGGGAGCTTGGGAAAAGGGCCAAAAAATCCCGTGTTTTACCGTTGTTGTTTTGGGAGCGAGGCAAAAAGGGCGGCGAAGACGATGGCGCAAAAAGACTTTAGGTCGACGGAGGGAAACAAGAAAACACGGAAAATATCTCACGCAGAATTTTGCTCGATGGGGGGGCGTTTAGTTTTTAAAATTGTTGTTTTTTTAATCGTGGATTTTTATCGCAAATTATTTGTAAAATTTTTTTTTATTTTGATAAGCAGACCCCAAAAATAATCCATCCACCGGGAAAAACCATATTATCCCATCAATCTAAAGACATAATTCCCCCAAAACAATCTTTCTAGTTTTTAAAACCCCAAAAACCAAAAAAAATTCCAAAAAGCTTTTAAACCCTTTCAATCTAATTTACCCAGCAAGCCGAAAATCAATTTCTCGTCTGTCCCAAAAAGGGACGCGCAAGAAAAACCCCAAAAGGAAAAAAAATCAAAATCGGAGCGCCTTTTTTCAGCCGCAAAATCCACTTTTTCCCGGGCGGGTTTTGGAGGTTTGGCGTTCCTTCCGTTTTCCCGTTTTTGACTCCCGTGTGTCTACAGAGGGGGCCGAAGGAGGGGGAGAAAGGGCCCCAGAACAAAGAGCTAAAGGGGGGCTATCCCCCAACCCCCGGGGCATGGATTTTTAAACCTGAAGAGAGTAAAAAAACCCCTTTTTTTTTCCTCATTTTCTCAAGCTCGTTTCCTTTAGACTCCTAAATCCCCTGGATCAAAGGGCAAAAATTCCCCGGCCCCGGGGGGGAATAACGGGGGATTTGAGGAAGGAAAAAAGGGGATTAAAACCCCCCAAGGTCGCCCCCGGCAAATGGCATGGCCTTTTTAAAACCCCTTCCCGAGAGATGGGAATACGAGAACCTTTTTTTTTTTTCTTAATTTAAAGAAGGGAAAAGCGGGGAACGACCTTTTTTTTTCTGGGAAAATGGGGAAAGGGAAAAAAATCTTTTATTTTCTTTTGTGGGGGAAAAAGGCCTGAAATTCCTCTGCTCTTCTGAGGGGAAAGGGTTTTTGGGAAAAGGCCTACTCCCTTGGGTTTTTCTCTCTGCGGTTTTGGGTTTTTAGGTGTTTGTATTCAAATTTTTAAAAACCGGGTTTTGTATCCCTTTTTTTCCCTATTTGTTCTTACGTTTGTTAGTTTGATGTCGATTTTGCCCTTTTTTCAGATTTTTTTTGTGCGAGATGAAAGGGGTGGCTTAGGGAAGTCGATCTGTGTGGTGCTGACATTTCCCAAATTTGTTTTACCAAGGGGAAGTACGGGCTGAAAAAAAAAATGAAAAAAAAATTGTTAAAAGGGAAACTTAGTAAATTTAAAATTTTTTAAAAGCTTAAAGACTTTTTTTTATTGTAATCAAAGCAATTTTCTGTTGATTCCCCGTTGGGCCCTGAAAAAAAAGAGTTTTTAACTTTTTATAAGAGGGCTTTTTTTTTGTGATATCTGACAACAAATACATTCTTATTTCTTGGCCGGTTTTTTTCCCGCATAGGTTTTTTAGGGGAAAAATAATGGTTCGAGGGCAAAATAGAGAAATGTAGCAAGAGGGGTTTTAGCTTTCCCCGGGAAAGAGGTTGTTTAAATTTATAGTACTTATTTTCTCGTTAAAATCTCAAAGGAAATGTATTTGATTAAAAGTTAGGCCCCCAGAAAAGTTTGGATTCCCAGCTGGGGATGTTAATTTCCCCCCATACTCTCCTTTCGTATTTGATTGTTTTTCCCGTTTTTTTATGATTTTTTTTCACAAAATGTTTTTGTAGTCATTTAAAGGGAAACAACTTTCTATAAGAAGAGAAAAAAAGGGAATTGAGTGGACAATGCTCTTAAATTCATTTTTTAAGTATACTTAAACTTTTTTTTTTTTTCTGAGGGACTTTTTTTATAAAAAACATCTTTTGGTACTTTTTATCCAAAGATACCTTCCAAATTTTTTATAGGGAAAATTTTTATTTTTTTGGGTTTTTAATATTTGATTTCTTGTTTCATTTTGTAATGGATAAACCTTTGTATTTTTTTTTAAAAATCCTGATATGTCCATAAAAAAAATTTTGTAACCCTTAAAAAAAAAATAAAAAGTATGGACCCCAAACAAAAGTTTTAAAAAAATTTTTAGGAAATTAAACCCCTATAGTTTTTGCAAATATAAATAAGACTGTAAAAATCATTTAAAATTTATAGGGAAAAATAAATTTGGGCTGTTTAAAACAAAAAAAAAGTTTTCCAAATTGGGTTAGAGAAGGGTTTTTTGATAAAATGTGTTCTGTAGTGTGGCAATCCGGGGAAGAAAAAATGGCAACTCGCCAAAGTTTTTTGGGGTTTCTCCCTTTCGCTTTTTTTTTAAATTCTAATCAGCTGGCACTTAAAACTTATGGTTACAAAAGTTTTTTTTATTCTTCAACATTCATATTCA
>NC_051408.1:1208994-1209456 GCF_015228065.2 Penaeus monodon
CGGGAAAAAAATGACATTGGGGTACTAAAAAGTCTAGGGAAAACACCCGTTTTTCCCCCTTTACAAATTTTGGAAAAGAGTGTAGTGCCATGCTCAATCAAAAAACCCCGCATGATGGGCAAACTGGTCCGCAAGCTGCGTGGGGAAAAACCCCATACCTTCGAGATCATAAAAAAAATCAAGCCCCAAACACAGAGGGGATTTTTAAAAAATAGGGCCCGCTTTTTTAGGGGCAAATTTGGGAAAGGGGAAAATTCCCTGCAAGTCACAGGTTTTTCAGATAACAAAAGCAGACAGATTACACATGGCATAGTTAGATGAGATTTTTCCCCCTTTTCTGGGTTGGGAAATTTGTAATTTTTTATTAATTTTTTCATTTTTTTAAGAAAAAATGATTGTTATCAATACATCTGTGGGCTTAATGAGGGAATAAAGGTAAGGTAATGGGAATCTGAATAATTG
>NC_051408.1:1210876-1211739 GCF_015228065.2 Penaeus monodon
AATTTTCATCTCATGATTAGTGTTTTATTTTTTAACAAACATTTTTAAAATCATTATTTCATTTCTTTCATTTTGTCATTTTTCATTTTTGTTTTTTTTAATTTTTTATTGTTGTTTTTCCCGTTTTAAATTTTTGTTTTTATTTTTTTGGGTTTTTTTTTTTTGGTTTTTTATTATATTTTTTTTTAAAAATTTTATTATTGTTATTTTTTATCATCATTTTTTGTTCATTGTCATTGTGATTATTGTCCTTGTCATTATCTGTAGAATTGATATTGTTATTGTCGCAGTGACTCTTTATTCATTAAATGCCATTTGATCTAAGGCTGGTTCTCACCCTAGTGGCCATAAAGTGTAAGTGGCCAAATAATGTTAACCTGAATTAAACAAAAAATTAGATTTACTAAAAAAGGGTAAAAATATGGAAAAGCAAAGTTTTTCCACCACCTGAGGAGGAGAGTACAACATTTTCTTAAAATCTGTACTTTTTTCTTCAGTATTAATTGTGGAGAAATTAGAGGGGCCACAGGGATGCTGGAACATTTTTTTCACTGTGGGGGGGGGAGGGGAAAGGATTGAAAAACCCCTGATGTAGGAGTTTGTGCTAACTGTAATTGGATACTCTGCAATGTTTGCTAATATATTTTAATTCCTTTCCTATGTGCATATATTACTTTTGAACTGAGGAGAACCAGGGTCATGGTAAAAGCATCCTTTTATCTTTCAGAAAGTTTTTGCCAAAATTGGTACAATTTTTGAGGGAAATGTAAGCGTTTTTGATATTGAGCCTGACGTAAATTCCTAATATTTTATTGAGGGGTGTTCAGTATTTATTTTTCTTTATATTTCTTTCAGCATTAAAT
>NC_051408.1:1211846-1211983 GCF_015228065.2 Penaeus monodon
TTCCTCTTTCCCCCGCCCTTTTTCTGGGTCCCTTTAATTTTTGGTTCGTAGCCTCTCTGTTGGGGTGTTTCCCGAAGTATTCAGAACATGTCGAGTGGACAAGATAAAAAGTGTGGATTTTTATGCTTGTGTGAGCA
>NC_051408.1:1212017-1212342 GCF_015228065.2 Penaeus monodon
GTGAGAATCATATTAAGAGGATTCTTTCATGATCCTTTATTTTACTGCAGATAGGTGGTGGTGATGGAATGCATTGCTCATTTGAGAAACTTATTTTGTAGAACGGTTTTTTTAGTGTTTTTTGAAATTTCACTCCCAAGGGGAAAAGTTTTTTTCAAATTTTTTCCTTTTTTCTTTTAGGGGGCCGGAAGGGGGGTCATAAAAACCTTATAAATCTGCAGAAAGGGGGCGCAAAAATTTATCTTGGTAAGTATTCTGTAACTCTGCATCACCAAAGCACAGCACGCACACGCCACACAACGCCCCAAAGCGCACACACGCGGGA
>NC_051408.1:1212711-1213729 GCF_015228065.2 Penaeus monodon
GAAAAAAAGAGGGTGTGGGGATGAAGGGCACCAAGAACAAGACAAAAAACATGTGATTTGTAAATTTTTTAAAATTTTATATTTTCAAAAACTCTTTTAAAAACAAAATTTAAACTCCCCCTTGAAAAATCCTAATTTTTTTTTTTTCTCTATTTTGTTCTCTCAAAACCCCCAGATCAAGAATCACTCCATGCCTAAAAAGGGTTAAAAAGGGAAAGAATTTTTTCGGTCCAGCCAAAACCAATTTCAAAACGAAAAATTTAGCCCATCCCATCTAATTTTGGACAACCCCCCCGGGGGCCGGAAAACAATGTTGTAAATACGTTTGCACAAAACCCGCAACTTTAGGGGTCCAAGTTTCTGTCTCCCCCACCTTTGAGGTAAAACATTGGGGGAATATTTTTCAAGCGTTTTCCCTTTTCCCCTATATAGAGATTTGTTTCTTTTTATGGGATATTTTTTGTCAGAACAGGGAATGGTAATAAGAATAAAGTCCAGTATACGATGAAGATATTTTACTGTCATAAGGGATATATGAACATTTTTATGTATTTCTCTATCAACATCCATCACAGAACATCATCCAACAAGCAATGGGTTGGGGCCCCAAAGGAACGAGAAAAAACCGAGATCCGGGCCCCCCTCTATTTGTTTTTGTCTTGGAGAAACCCCAAGGTGGCCCCATACTACATCCGCAACAAGTTGTCAAATTAGTGTAGATATCGGGTCGCCTTCATGGCCTCATTTCTATCCCCGATTTCTTCACCCAATTTTCTTAGCTGTAAGTGTTTGGAGTTTGTTTAAGATTTATTCAGAAAGGGCTATGGGTGGGGATTTTATCACAGAACCTGTTTTTATTCTTTAAAATTTTGGGTAGGGTATCTCATAACAAATTTTTATTTGACTCTTGTTAGGTAAGGGTCAGTAATGAAAAAGTTTAATTGTTCTTGATATAATTTTTTTAATTTTTGGGGTATGTAAAAAAGTGTCAATAAAATTTTTTTTTTAAATCATCATG
>NC_051408.1:1213749-1215267 GCF_015228065.2 Penaeus monodon
TTAAATTTGGAAAGCAGTATTTTAAAACCCAAAAAAAAAAGGGGTCCCCTTAACTAATAAAAGTTTTTTTTAGATTTTAAATTGAATTTTTTTTTTTGTAATGAGAAAACCCTTCTTTTTCTTATTTCCCACTTGTTTTCATAGAGTATGCTTTATTCCTTTTCTTTTTAAACGCAAATTAAACCAGAAGTCCAGACCAAGTCCCCTTTTGTGTATTGGGTTTCTCCAAACTATCAGTGGGAAAAAGCTGCCCCCGGGAAAGCTTTCATATTCCCCGGAGAACGGAACGCGGCGGTTATTTTCTCAGCAAGTCCCCAACATATTCTTTGTCCTTTTCTCTAGTAAGAACAGTATTTATTGTATACTGTCGAAAATGTTGAAAAGTGTGCTTATATTTGTTTGTGTGGTCATGAGTTGAGTTTTCTGATAGGATGTGTGTATCTGTACATATCTGTGTGCATATGTGTGTAAGCATATTTCATTTAATGCTTAAATTTCCCTTTTAAAGACATTTTTTTTATCATTTAATTTTGTCTTCAGGTTTATTAGAAAAGGGTGTGGTAGACAAACACAAAAATGCCGTGACAGCAACCCCTCCTCCCTCCCCAACACACTCCCACAGCCATTCCCCAAGCCGCTCTGGCCTCTCGTCCTCTCCGATTCAGACAGGTGTGTGGCCTTTTGATATCTTCAATTTTTTTCATCTCAGGGTTTGCAATATTAAACAATTTTTTGGGGGAAACACTTTATTTTTTGCCCCCAAAAACTGCAGCATATAGCACAAGATGTAATGATTTTTTTTTAGTATATTATAGTGTATCAGGGAATGGCCAGATGTCTTGTTTGGGTAGTTTTGGGATTTATATGAATTTGCTTGTTCCAAATTCCAAATGCACAGGAAGATTAAAATTGTAGTTTTGATTTCTAAAGAGAGACAGGAGTTAATAAAAAAAAAAAAAAATGTTTAGACAGACAAGCTTTTTTTGTTTTTTTTTTGCCCCATTTAAATTTATATGAAAAATTATTTTAGAAAAAATCCAAAGATTGAAATGGGTGCCCCATCCCCCCCGGGGACTTTGCTGAGCAAAATGTTCCCCCCAACCCGGGGAGTGGAACAAATTCTCGCCCCGGGGGGGTCCTCCCCCCCCCTTGACTCCCCAAAAACGGGAAACCCCTAGCGTGTCTGCAGGGAACTGTCTAACAAACTTGTTTTCGTGGGGTCCCCCTCCCCCCCGCTCAAAACACCTCAAATGCTCAATACAATTCCTTTTTTTTCCCTTTTGGAGGACCCCCCCAGGGGAGGCTTGCTGGCAGTGGTTACTTCAAAAGGGAGTAGGCCCCGGAACAGTTTGCACTCCCTTTCCCGATAGGGAAATTTTTTATTTTTTTTCTTGGGGTAAAATTTGTGGAAAAATTTTCTTATTTCTGTAATAAAAAAATGGTTTTTGAAAAAAGCAAGAATTTAGGATCAGCCTAATCCCCCAATTTCCACAATCTTTTATAAAGTTTTATTAACCC
>NC_051408.1:1215292-1216337 GCF_015228065.2 Penaeus monodon
GAAATTTTTAGTGCTGTGAAAAAACTGTTATGCATTTGTATTAATTTTTTTTCCCTTGGGTTTTTTTTTTCATTTGCGGGTTGTTAAAAAAAGTATTATTTCAAAAATTTTTTATTTTCTTGTTTTTAGAAGCATTTTGTTATATTTAAAGCATTTTTGTTGTTTTTTATTTTTTTCAAACCCTTTCCTTTTTTCATTTAAGATTACATATTTTGTGTAATCTTTTTAGTTTTGTAGAAGTGTTGGCTAATGTTTTTTCTTTAAAGCCAAGTTTCCCCCCCCTCCCCCCCCCAAAGCCAATAAGCTCCCCAAAGGAAACCCTCGATAACAGTTTTTTTGTCTGGCGATTCCCTTGGTGTTCTACCATGGGGGCCATCAATGAGATCATGAGCAAGAACTGTGTGCCGCATGGGTTTTTTAGGATTTTTTGCTCCAGTTTTTTGAAAAAAATTCCACTTTTGCAAGGCCCCGTGCAGGCGAGCCCAACACGACCACCTCAAAGTGCAGTTTTTTTAAAATTTAAGGTAAGGACGTTATGTTAGCTTTAGTGGGAGAAAGGGGGTGTGAGTGAGTGGACAGTGAAACTTGAAAATGACAGTTTTCCAAATTTCAGTGAGGTTTTTGGGGTGAAAGTGAGGTAATGTGAGTGGGCCCGTGATTTTTTGAGAGTGACCGTGACTGAATGTTAGAGTGACAGTGACAGGGAGTGTGAGTGACAATAATATTTTGGGTGGTGACAGTGACGTGGCAGTGACTTTAATGTCGTGACGTGACAGTTTAAATAGGAGAACAAAAGGGACAGGAGTGTTGAGTGCAAATGACAGTGAGTGGGAAGTGAAAGTAACCCGTGAGTTTTTAAAGGTGACATGAGTGAGATGACAGTGGGCAGTGAGTGTCCCGTTACAGTAAAATGTGAGTGTTTAAAGGTGACAGTGAGTGAGAGTGCAAAAGATGTGAGAGTGAGAGTGACAATGAGTGTGAGATGAGAGTGACAAAGAGGTGAGAGTGAGGTGACAGTGGGCAGGTTGGGGAGTGACTGAATGTT
>NC_051408.1:1216392-1216975 GCF_015228065.2 Penaeus monodon
TGATTTTGAGTGTGGGGTTTACAATGATTTAGATTTACAGTGACAGTGTGGAAATGACAGTGACGTGAGTGAAATGTGAGTGACATGGAGTGACAATGGAGTGACAGGGTGAGTGTGATTTACAGTGAGTGGGGGAGTAAAGGACAGTGAGTGGGAGTGAGAGTGACAGGGAGGGGGTTGAAAGTGGGGAGTGACGTGAAAAGTGAGTGGGGTGAAATTGAGAGTGGGCCAGTGACAGTTGGGGGAGGGAAAGTGAGAATGACAGTGAAAAGTGGGGTGAGTGGGAAATTGAGAGTGACAGTGACAGTGAGTGAGTGAAATTGAGAGTGACAGTGACAGTGAGATGGGGAAATTGGGGGGTGACAGTGACAGTGAGTGAGTGAAGTTGGGGAGGACAGTGAGTGAGAGTGAGTTTTGACAGTGACAGTAACTTTTAAAATTTTAAAAGTGAGATGAGTGAGAATGAGGGGGTGAGGTGAGGGTTTGGAAATTTTTTTCTTATTAAAAAGGGTGTTAAATAGATTACTGGAGTTTTTTTAAGTTTTTGTTAACATACTTTATATTTTGTCAATGATTTCACATG
>NC_051408.1:1217063-1217358 GCF_015228065.2 Penaeus monodon
ACCCAAAATACATATATAATATATACATAACCCTATATACTAATTTCATACCTTTCATCAACATACATACATACATACATACATTTCATACAACATTTTTACATACTTTCTTTAACATAAATACATTTTTACAATTACATTTATACATACAACCCTTTTTACATACATCATTTATAAAAAAATACCCTTTTTTAAAATACATACATTTAACATACATACATATATATAATTATATATATATATAATTATATATATAAAATTTTATTATAATATATATAAACACACACACCACAAA
>NC_051408.1:1217425-1217663 GCF_015228065.2 Penaeus monodon
CTAAAATAACCCATACATTTTTACATAAATATAATAATATATATTTTATAAAAATAATATATATATATATATATTTAATTTTTAAAAAAAAAATTTTAAAAATTATATACATATATATTAATATTTTATATATTATATATATATATTATTATATATAACAAAAACAAAAAACACCACCCCAAAACACACATATATAATATACAACACACACACATCCTTTTATGGAAAGAAGGGAAAT
>NC_051408.1:1221074-1224209 GCF_015228065.2 Penaeus monodon
GCCAGGGGTCCAGTATAACTTATTCTATTTGTCTTTTATTACAATTAAAATGTGAGTCTATCGTATATGTCAGATATTAATTCTACTTTTTTTTTTTTTCTTTCCAGCTATATTGACAAATTCTCAGAGTTTCTGAGGCTATTTGTGAGCGTTCATCTCCGAAGATTTGAAAATAATTCGCAGTTCCCAGTCCTTGAGTTTCTCTCTCTTCTCTTCCGATATACATTCCATCAGCATTCTGTCGAGGCCTATTTCAATTGCCTGGATGTATGGGGCATCTTCCTAGACCATCTTTCATCCAAGATTATTGGCGCTGAGGACAGGAATGCAGTTTCAAGGTATGGGATACTTGGTGCTACAGTCTGAAAGGAGCTCTTTTAAAGTGACATGCATGTTTATTTACAAAAAAATCCTATCAATCTCAATAACCTAGGGTGTCAGTTAGAGTTATCAACCACTAGTAATACAGCTAGAAATGTTTTTATCTGTTCAGTGGTCAGTGTAATGTGCAAGTGTGCTACATTGTTGTTCAGCTCCATATCTTGGCTTGTGGTCAGTTGTGAGGATGGGATTCCCCTAATCTATCAGGGTAGCTATCATTGCCATCACCAATGTTGCCTCTGTCTTTATTACTTAGCTGTTATATTTGACGTGACGAGTTTTATAAGTCAGTTTTGATTATTTTTAGTGTGAGTGATATTTTCCTTGTCCCAGTTGCCATGTGTTTTCAGGTGTGTTCATGGGAGAGATAAAGGTGATTGTAGAACCTAATATTGTTAATATTACTATTATATGCATTTTTTTCTTATTCATTGTTTACTCTCTATTAGAATAGCAGGAAGTGTTTGATTTTGTTTATTTATATTTTTTCACACTTTTGGTAAAATGGCAATATAAATTGCGTTAGTTGAAAATTCTTCATAGAAGAAGATTATAAAAATGCTAATATGTAACATGAATTCTCTATGTTGCAGGTATGAAGATGCTTTGATATCACTTGCTCAAGGAATTCTGCACAAGATACAGCTGAGACACAACCAGGTTTGTAAAATTTGTGCATGGTTGAATTGAAAAAAACTAATTTGCTGAAAGAGGTATTAAAACCCGCTTCGATGAACTTTTAACAAATTAGAGAATTTGCCTATCTTGGCTTGCATTTTTGTCATCTTTCATAATACTGACCAACAAAAAAAAGTAAGATGAAACTAGTTTAATTTTAATGAATATTTCCAACCTTTACAACCCAAGGCTGAACTAGAGGAGCTCGATCATGAGATCTCTGAGGAGATCTCGGAAGGCTGCGAGTCCTATTATGGAGAAATCGGGACTAGCGATGAAGTTTCTGAGTGGCATTCCTTCTTCACAAGGAACTTGGAGCTGCTGGCAAAGATTGCAGATTTGTTGCCTGACCAAATATTTACCTTAGTGGTGGGTATTGTTTGGTTTTCTTAATCTTTTATATGTAAAAATGTGTCATATTATGTGAGATTTCGTAATCCATTTTATGCATAAAGTTATATGAACCTGTATATATAAACTGTTATGAGTTTTACAAATGGTTTAGAAGAATAACTATGAAAAAAGTGCATTAAACATGTGACATTATTCCCTGAAGTAAAAGAATGTCTCAATTGCAGTATGACCCTTGGTGCGAGACTGCGAAAATCTACCTTACCCTCCAGTCAAACATGGTGGAACAGAATGGCAGACGGAGACTCAATATTTCAGCAGAGCATGAGTGTCCACGACTGCATTGCCTCCTACGGGATTTATCCTCACTCCTTCAGGCTATTGGTCGATTTTCAACCCTTTTTTTAGGGGAAGAGCTGCCCAAGAGGTCGGCAACTGCCATACAAGTCATAGAGAAGTAAGTAATGTAGTAGTAGCTTGACAGAGTTTGTAAATGTCCCAATATATAGTTTAACATTTTATATATATAGAACAGATATGCACTTAACTCTAACAATATGATATTGCTGTATTTCAGGCTTGTGGAAATGGCAAATTTCAGCACAGGCTTGAAGTTGTTTGAGGTGGAGACAGCAGTGGATGTCTTGCATTCAGACTTTGTGGAAGTGTAAATAACCCATTTCTCATGCTTTTGTAAATACCAGTAAAATGGAGATGTTGATGTAAATTGTAATACTAAAGTTTATTTGTATTCTTAATTTTGATAAATCACAGAATTCATTTGTGAGATTTAAAGCCAACTATCTCTGTAATATAAAATACCTTATGACATATTATGAATTCTACTGACCTTCTTCATACGACACTTTACGCAGACATGCCCAGGTTCTGTCAACCCTACGAGCCTGGGTTCACTGGCTGTCTCAGTTATATGGCCAGCAGTTTGTGCAAGTTTATCCTGGAGGCACGCAGACACATCAACACCAGGATACCTGCCATACTATCAACAAACAGATGCTAGTCGCAGCTACAAATGTGCTAAATGTTGGGGTGAGTTGTATACAGTAGTATGTTTTTCAGCTGTTTCACTGAAGTTGTTGGGGAGTTTATTTCACTCTTCTAGATAGTTGATTCTGTCACTGATTGTTGTGTAACATCCTCTTTTGACATCATTATTGGTCTTTTCTTGCCATAATCATATTTTATATAAGTACATTATAAAATTTTGGGAATGAATAATGTAAAATAGCCATATAACCAGACCTTGCAGAAAGCTTATTTGTATATTTGTGTAATGATGATATCACTAACACAAACTTTTGTTTTGTATTAACGCAGGCCCCGGGACTGATAGTGAACTGTGGAGTGCAATTACTATTGTCTCTCTCTGTGATGGTGCGGTCACCTGTTGCGCTTGAGATGAACCAAGTGCAGTCTCTCTATGTTCAGGCACCATCTGTTTCTTCGGATGTTAAGGTATGGAGCGATCTCTCTCACTGTTGGAGCAGGGTTTGTATTAGCCTGAGGCCAAAACTGGTTGGGGCATTTTAGTTTGTTATGATTTGTTGTTTCTTATATTTCATTTTCTGATGCATTAAAAAATTCATTTTCATTTTCTGTTGCTTATGATGTGCATTGTTTACAATTAAATTAATACATTAGCTTTAGTTAGTAAAGAGGTACTAATTATAATAAAAATCTCTTTCAATGATGAATATGCTTACT
>NC_051408.1:1224239-1225961 GCF_015228065.2 Penaeus monodon
GTAAAATATAAGGCTTGTATCAGAATTGGCAGGCAAGTACAACCACAACCATTAACTTCAAGAATTAATTTTTTTTCTTCTCAGAGAACTCAGATGATAACTATACAAATTTCTTACAGGTCCGGCGATTATTATTACGTGCTCTAGTGAACTTCCTCTTACTCCCGTGGCCGAGCTTTATTGTGGACCACAGATTAGAAACTAGAAAACATCATCTCACCACATTCATCAACTCATTCACTAGTGATGTCCGTAAGATAAGTGTCCAAACCTTAGCAGATGACAAGACGATGCAGGAGAGCAGTAAGTTGAATACGATTTGCACAAACGATTGTTCCTCCTTCCCTGGTTTTTCATATTTATTTTGCCTACTGATATATCTGGCCATCATCATGTGCCTTAGAAAGTCTTTCTCTTTCTTGGTAACTCTTTTGCCTTTTTATCAAATCTTGGGTCATCCTTCAATAATTTTTTACTGTCTTTTCCTTGTTTCTTAACAGGTTCCTTCTGACATGCTTGTTTTTATCAATTATATTTTTCATGATTGTCAGGAAGTTTACAATCTTTGTTTATACAGGAGTAGAAAGGATTTCAAAGAGCTGAAATTTCTCTTTTTGCATCCACAGTGGCACCAAAGTTGTGTGATACACTGTCCATCATAAGGTACCAAGTTGAAGAGCTGAACAGCACTGACAAAGCGAGCCGTGAGCTGTACTACCACTGTATCCAAGACATAATCCATCAGGCCATACTCTTGTTCCCAGTGTATGTCCAGCATGCAAGTAAGTGAACATGCTGCTGTGTAAGATGATAGAACTATTTCAGCATCAGTATGGAATTGGTTCGCATTCTGGTGCTATCCACTCATTCTAAACACCCCATGGCTGCTGTGCCATCATCATTCAGCTTGATGAAGTGATGAAAGGCCAGAGCCCCACCCAAAACAAATTTTTCTCAGTCAGGAATATCTCATGCAGGGTCACTTTACATTCCACCCTGGAAGTAAGTGCACATGAATGATGAATGATGGAAGGGTAATTCTCCTGACAATGTTTGTGCTGTGCTCTGTTAGAACCCTTCTCTCTCTTTCTGAAATATTTTCTATCATTACTGTCTTCAAAAGTGATGGTATGTTTTTATGAGTGCCTTGTTTCACATTTTGGACCTGTATGATGGGTCGTTTAAAATGCATGACTTTGTTTACATTATTATAAGATTTTCTTTTTCTTGAATTATTTTCTGCGTAGTGTGGACATCCATGATCTGGAGAAATAATGTTAACATTTTTGAGAGTCACATTGTTTGTGGAATTACCTCTTAAGTGATCAATAAAATCTGATGATTGATTGTCTAATGTAGTCTGTGAAGTTATTATTGCTTATTATTGAGCTGTGATGATTAACCACTTTATTTTAAGTCACCCACATTCTGCTTCTGAATGCTCTTATGAACCAAGAAGGTGTGAATGAGAATAATTAATTGCATAGGGCATGTTGGGTGACTGATATTTGAATTTTACAAATTTAATCGGATTGTACTTCAGATAAAATGATTATGGAATCAGAGAATCAGCAATTTATCTTACTTACATGAATTACTCATTCTAATTTAAATCTTCCTAACCAATTCACACAAAAATTTTAGTTAATTTCTGTAAACAGCATTTTGAAATATAAAACATGTGTTAGCAGAGGGGCCACCCTACTTAATTCCAAGTGTTGA
>NC_051408.1:1225998-1226666 GCF_015228065.2 Penaeus monodon
GTGAAAGCCTGATGCTACATCTTTTATTCTAGCATCTTATATCTTCTAAATCAAGATGTTTTTGTTTCCTGGTGTGCTGTATTTTTCAGGTTATGGAAAAGTATTAGTTGCAGGGAAACAAAATGAAAGATATGTGTATATTATGTAAATAAAAGTAATCTTTCCATAAAAAAGGATAAAAAAAAAAACAATATATTTATTTAGATAAATGAAAAAAGTCAAGAGATAAACTAAAGTTACAGTATATGTAGATATACAAAGCTTTCCAGTGGTTTATAAGAATATTGTAAGAATTCAAAGGAAATACCAAGAACTTAATATCCAGCTTCTTAGCAGAATTTTTTTTCTCCCTTACTGAAGTGCAAGCAACAGATCAATTCTAAATTTAGTGAGACTGTTTTCACAAGGTTATTCATGAATGATAAATGAAAAGCATTTTTTCCTTTGTTTCCTCTCCAGGTGTCTGCGAAGAGATCCTAGCGCTGATGGTAGTGGTGATGCAAGTTCTCCGTGTCCAGCTGGGACCTGCGCGTGTTGAAGCCACCATCCAGACCTTCCTGGACGTCTTCACCACGCGCCACCACCTCCAGCTGGCCATCTCGGCTGATAACCCTGCGGCTGTCAGGGTGTTAGAGAAGTAGGTTGTGCTGGGCTGGTCTTGGCTCATG
>NC_051408.1:1226724-1227414 GCF_015228065.2 Penaeus monodon
TATCTTTTCAAATTTAGTTTTAGGAAAAGGAATGAAGAATAGTTTCTGGAAATTTCTTATGTATTATAAGAGAAGACGAAAAAAAAAAAAAAATGGTTTTAAGATTTTATTATTTTTTAAATTTGGTCATAAAAAAAAAAAAGTAAATTCATACTAACCCAATTTTTATAAAGGAATTAGTAAAGGTTAATGTCTTCAAAGAGGCCATTACAGGTCATTGTCTGGTTTTACAGATTCCTGAAACTGCTAGAACTCATCGTCAGTGAACCCGGTCAGTCATTCAAGAGGTTCATTCCCAACACCATCACACTGTGCATGGACCACATCTACCCTGTTGTGTCCGAGCGCGCTTCGCCTGAGGTAAAGGGTCCGTTGTTTGAGCTCCTCAGGTGCCTCTTAGAACATAACTGGAAGTATTTCTTCAGGTGGGTGTTTGTTTCTTTCCTTCTTTGTTTTTATTATATAGATGTGTAGACTAGTCAAGAAAGAATTGAGTTGGTATTGTCCACTGGACTCAGGCCTCTGATCTTATGTAACTGGAAGTGATTTAACTTGATTTAGACTTGTTAGTCTTGTGTGTAGCTGACCTGTATTATGTTTTTGTTTTTATGGAGGTAAAAGTAGTGGGTAATAATTATTTTATATAGTGAGAATGATGTTGCACTTAACCAGTCATTACCCATCTCTCCA
>NC_051408.1:1227766-1227853 GCF_015228065.2 Penaeus monodon
ACAAGCCAGTTTTTAGCCTTTAGTTATTTAGTCTTATCATTGAATTATAGGACCAAACAGCTTTTTATATTTTATTTCACATTACTG
>NC_051408.1:1228247-1228522 GCF_015228065.2 Penaeus monodon
TGATGACTGAGGGTTAATATGTATCTACTTGCTTAGTTCTTTTTCCCCATCAACAGACCCTCTGTCCACATATCTCTAGGAGCTGGAAATTGGGATTCAATTGAAAATGAAGCTCAGTTTATTCAGATTATGCAAGCCTTTGGCCAGTCGTTCATGCAGCCAGATATCACCATTTTCAAACAGAACTTAGAAGCTTTGGAAGCACTGAACTCAAAATACAAGCTGTATCACAAGGTAAGCTGAGGGGACTGTGGATATCACAATATGACTTTATT
>NC_051408.1:1228845-1229015 GCF_015228065.2 Penaeus monodon
CTCCTTCGTCCCTCGTCGCCGCTCCTCGCCGTCCGTCCCTCTCGCTGCTTTTCCCCGCGTCTCGCTCTCCGCGCTTCCCTCCGCTGTCGCCCCCGCTCTGTCCTTTTTCCCCCCGCCGTCCCTGCTCTGTCCCTGTCCCCCTGGGGGTTTTGGGGGGGGGGGGGGAAAAA
>NC_051408.1:1229033-1229196 GCF_015228065.2 Penaeus monodon
TTTTTTTTTTCCCCTTTTTTTTTTCCCCTTTTTTTTTTTTTGGGGGGGTTTTTTTTGTTTTTTTTTTTGTTTTTTCTCGTTTTTTTTGGTTTTTGGGGCCCGGGGTTTTACTTTTTTTTTTTCCCCTTTTTTTCCTTTTTTTTTTTTTTTTTTTTCCCCCCCC
>NC_051408.1:1230281-1233207 GCF_015228065.2 Penaeus monodon
CTTTTGTCATTCCATGGCTATTGAAATATGTTTCAAAGTACTTAATGAATGCAAAAGTTATACTATAGCATCTGAAACACAAAATCTGTATTGCCAGGGTGTTTTCCGAAACTCCATGTTAGGCCAGTTTATCACTGTGCTGCTGCAGGTACTGGTGCATCGATCTCAGGACCTGCTTCAGGAGGAGGTAGGTTTGAATTCCTAGCTTTGCATATGTTGTAGAAGAAATATTTATAATGTATTTAGTTTGTGTTGAAGCTACACTGTATTTTTTTCCATTGTTTTGTATGACTGCACAGTGTCTGAATTCAATGTGCTTATTGTGTTATGCTCTGAAGAAGTTTCTACAAGAGCAATAATTAGATAGTTATTCCTGTGAAGCAGGCTGAGCAGAACAAAAAAAGGGTAAAATATTGAAACTTTAAAAAAAGTAAAATATTGGTGCTGATTCAAAAGCCAGGCTCAAATGATACATGGTGAAGGACATAACTGATCAGATTTCTTTTTTCATAAAGAGTAGAAAAGATGAATCAGTCAAGGAATATCACTTTGATGCAACAAATACACATTTTTTATATTCCACAGATAACTATCACAGTGTACAACATGGCCTCTGTAGATTTCAACACCTTTTTCTCGGCCTTTGTTGTCCACTTTCTTCAAAATATGGATGGGCTAGATAATGACCAAAGAACAACTCTCAAAGAGAACTTCAAAACTGATACAGTAAGTACTTAGTAATGATTTTTAATGTGTGTTCAAATATTTTTTTCTTGGCTGAACATGTGCTACTCATAGTCAAGTGGACTCTCTCAGATGAGGCTTTGATAATAACAGTTATAAATCTCATAGATATAGAAAGTGGTCACTAATGCAACTTGTGTTTTTACCAGGATTTGCCAACATTTACCCAGAATGTCCAGCGATTTATCAATGACCTACGTTACTACCGAACCTGCAATGCTAGTCTACCTCCTGGCACAGTCAAGTTATAGTATTAACATGTGCATGTATTCATCCAGGAATATTTATGGGAAACCGTCATGTTTGTGAACCTCATTATACTAGGTATGCATTTTAATCTGAAAACAATACTGCAAGTAGAGCAGTTAGATTGTTTTATGCGTTTTCCTTTTTTAGTTTCTCTTACTTTTTCCCCTCCATAGTTCTTTCCCTTTTTTTTCTTTTTTTACTTTAACCAAGGCTGAATATTGACAGTCTAGGAATTAGCTAGCCTTTGTGCAGACAACCTTCCCCCACCTCCACATTGCCAAACACCGTTAGCACTTAGTCTCACATAAATCTGTAGGCAAAATGCTGAAACTCTTTAATGTACAAGCTAATGCTAGTGCGGAATGTTTAATTTCACTATATTATTGCTCTATTACTTGATGCTTACAGCTACATGTGTTGCAGTGTAATCTCTGTCAACTGGTCTGCTTCATAGACAAGTTCCACCCTTGACTAAGAGATTCTAGTTAGAAAAACTTGGTTTGGAAGTGAAACTAGAATACTTGTGTCTTTATATCAAGACAGTTTTTTTTTTTATTGGAATTCTTTTTACCCAGTTTTAATACTGACTATTTTGGTTATTGTTAGAGTTGGAAGATTTGTAGTAAATTTGAGTTTTAAGCATGAAATGCTCTCAGATTTTTCTAAATATCAACATCACTAATTTGAAGTTTGTCTTTTTTATCAAAGGATATTCAGCTTTTTCAAGTTAAAATTATGTATTATGATTGCCTTCAGTATTGGGAATTATGTGTTGAATAGACTTCTCTGGTAATGTTTTCTGTGTTCTGCAAAAGGTTCGCGTAGTTACACTTGCTGCTTTGGGTACGTATGCCAAGTTTGAGTTCCTGTTCCTGTTATGTTGTTTGTATTTATTTCAAAGGCTGCATTCAGTAGTTTTCTTTTTTTTAACATGATTTCATCTCATCTTTCTATTTTTTTTTTTTTTTAAGATATATTTGAAAATAACTTTACATGTTAGGTGTTTGAGAATGTCAAAGCAATCTGGTTGTAAATGAGACTGCATTTATGTAAAGAAGTCCACTGTTTTGTGCTGATTAAAAGTCTTATATTTTGTGGGACACAGGTACATGATTAAAGAAAAATCAAAATGAATACCTCTTTATAGCATAATTTTCAAGATAAAAGAAATTCCTTAGGGCTTTGCAAAAACTTTTTGACTTCTTAATGCTCTTGCAGTGCTTTAACAAGAATTTCCGTCCCTTTGTTTCCTTTTTTTTTTTCCACTTTGCATTATGTTTTATAATTACAAATCCAAGTATTTCTTTTCCTATTTCTGCTTCTGGCATTTTTCCTTTTTATGCAAATTCAGCCAAGGAAAATTATGAATATTACTTAAATGAAAGAATTAGGATGACTGCAGCCTATGTCTGTGATCGTTGACCCATGTGATAAATATGTGCTTAAGTTTTGTGGACCAATGTACAGTCAGATATGCCAGCCACCCGAAATTTGAGTATGTGTTAGAGTGCATTCATTTAATTGAGTGAAACCTTAGATCCTCATGCCATGACAGAAGTGCTTGGAAAACATTTGGCTCCGGGAAAGGTGTTGCACTGCCAGTTTTGTGACTTGGTTTCCAGACGTTATATGCTTGCTGAATTTTGGACTGAATCTGGAATGTGTGTACGTAATATGTCTCTAAACACTCATAAAATTATTATCATGAACAGTCTGTGAAGAGGAGTTGTGAAAGTTTGTGCACTTGATATAAGTATGCCTAAATACCTAGTGCACTTCATATTGTAACAGATACTACATATATATGTTATATGTATAAGGGGTTAATGATATCAATATTCCTTTTTTATCAGCTGGACATAGTTTAGGTTCTGTATTCCAACTGGTCTTCAACCTGTGTAAACAAAACAGGTGAATGATGTAAAAGGGTTTC
>NC_051408.1:1233743-1234842 GCF_015228065.2 Penaeus monodon
GCACAATTTCCTCAGTTTGCTATGACATTGAAAAACCAAGTATATAAGTGGCACTGTGACACCATTATGATATGTAACATCATCTGTGCAGATTTTCATTCATAAGACATTGATGTAGATACTCCACATCATGTTAATGTGTGTAGATATATATATTGTATTAACTTTGCTTTCCATGGATACATTCGTAACAGGTAGAGCATTCCAGCAAATATTTGCATCTTTTTATCATTGTTGGGTTCTGTTTTTAATGGGTTGAATTGTCCTTTGTGAGTAAAATGGGGTTTAATAAGATTAACAGTGAATAATACTGTATTGTAAGTTTAAGAGTTAAACTGTAAAATATGAAAGTAGATAAGGAAAATAATCAATATCATATATTTTTTCAATTCATATAAGGTTTTTGTCATGCTTATCAAAATAACAAAATTGTTTAAACACAACTTATATATGAATGTGCATTCCGTGTTTCTTATATCATCTTTTTATGGATTTTTAGGCATTGCTCATATTTTTTAAAAGTTATATAAATATATAAGATATTTTTCAGTGTACATTCCAATTTATTAGATAGACATTCCTTTTCCCATCTAGTTCCAGTGTAAATGACGTTTATAGAAGAAAAAGAGAAAAGAAAGACATTGAAAAAGATTTGTGCAAAATGCATGACACAGCCATGAAGACTTGTTTGCTGAAGCTGTTTTTCCATCAATTAAACTTCTAATAGAAGTACCATAGAGAGTAAAAGCAAAATCATGAGTTGGTTTGGTGAAAGAAACCTAATTCAGTGGGCCTGGTAAAGTTCATTAGGATAATCCAACTCTTTTCTGGGGTAGAAAATGTCTTTCAATAAGCTACGTTTCTGTTATATTAGAAAGATAATTTCTTTACCTCATGTCTTTATAAAGAGGAAAAAGAGTACACAAATTAATAAGTGGGAGTAGTGATGTTTAAAAGGGAAAGTGGTTACAGCTGTGCATATATTCTGAGTTCCTCTGTCTGCTTGTGCGTGAGACTGTGAAGATTGGTTCTTAACCTTATATGTAACTAAGGAGACCTAAGTCATAGGTGTTGTGGGGGGCTACATAGGAAGATTCCA
>NC_051408.1:1235686-1237062 GCF_015228065.2 Penaeus monodon
GAAAAAAAAAAAAAAACAAGCATAATTCCCACTCTATTTGTGTAGATGAAGATGTAATGAAAAGTTTTATGTCCAAAGAAATCTGTGCATATTCTTTGTAGGATGATCCAAATTGTATGATGCTACGTCATGAAGTTCTTATAAACCAGACAATCATGACTTATAACAACACTTATTTTTTTAGTTAAAGTAATAATGACCATATATTTTGAGTGTTCTTGAATTTGAATTGGTAAGTGATTTTCTCTCAGTATAAAATAAATAATAAAATTTGAAATAAATTATGTTGTCTAAGTTTAACAAGCCAGATGTCTGTTTGTCAAAAGTGATTTCCTTTGAAAACTGTTGTAATAATTTTCTCTTAAATGTAAATAAAGCCATTTACACAAACAGGAAGAGCATTTTATAAGAAATGTTGCAGACATTTATCATCACAAGCAGATGTGATGCAGGGTTTTCTATGAATTCTCCAAGATAGCAATGCATTTTACTGGTGTATTCATGTTCATTTCTTCTAGTATCATTTCAATAATTTGCAAGTCAACCTGTGAAATGGTTATTGTATGTTTTTAAGTTGTTCCTTGTTTTACCTTACATAAATCTTGCATTTTTGAATAAATTGTTTTCACTACAACAGATGTCTATCTGTTTCATCGTAAATATAGCTTTTTATGTAAATTTTTTGTACAAATAAAATGTCAGCGCTTAAGATTTTGTCCAATCTATGTCCCCTAAGATCCTGTACTACACATACATGAGTAAGAGCTACATGATAAAAATAATACAGGTTTTTATACTGGAATGTTTATTTTGATCATGAAACTTTCCCTGATAATGATAAATATCTATTTATATAGAAATCACTGTACCAAGTTCAATTCACAGAATGAATTAAATATAATTTAAAAATCATGCAAGGGTGAAAATAATGGCAAACAATTTCTTGATAATCATTCTTCACCGGCTAAAATGTAGGGGAACTTAATATGAATAGTTTATTTTCATCATTTTTGATCCATCGTAGTAGTTTGTTGACAAATAAAATTGCATTACTCTTGGTGACTAGAGGTTCCAGTGCAGCATACAGTTCAAATTCCTTTGTTACCTGAAATAAAAATCTTACATAATGTCTTAAAAATATCAATATACCTAGCTACTCAACAGACCAAATGTTTTATATCTGAAATCAATGGCCTGATAAACCTCAATTGTCCTCAAGAGTGAATATCACCATGGCATCACACACAAATGCTTTGGGTAGGCAACATACTGCCAGATGTATATTTTTTCATTTGCAACACACTAACACTTGTATATCAGACTTCTACAGTCACAACTTGCACACAAAATTAACATCACAGCCTTTCATGTTTTCA
>NC_051408.1:1237906-1239695 GCF_015228065.2 Penaeus monodon
ATATATATTTTTTCCCACCAATTGACTGTAGCAGTTTGTTTATTTACACAATAAGCCTTACATGCATCAAAACTAAAGGACAAAGTTGCACTTACCCATCCAACCAGTGTTTCTGTGTCCATTACCATGTACACCATCTTAAGAGGGCGGGCTGCAGAGTGCACACGATGGTGGAGGAGTTGGTACATGCCAAACAGACGCTTCTGCTCTTCCTCTGTGTGATACCTGTTGGGGTTTAGAACAAAAGACATGAGCAGGTTAAAATAAAGATTCTTGGCTGCATTTTTGATATATGATATATACTGATACTAACTTTTAGTGTTTCTGATATGATTAAGAAAAATGTAAATACAGCTGTGTTCTTTACTGGCTAACATTAACATTAAGAGTCAGTGGAAATTTAACAGACATTAATGGAGTATATTAACAAGTATTTTAATCATATTCAATCTGTTATGTGAACCAGCATGAGAGGAGAGACATGAGCTTCATCAAATCCCATAACACTAGACACAAAATTGTTTTGCTATTCAATCAAACAGAATTATCTGGACACTCTTTTATTCTGCCAATTTTCAGTGCTCTGATTTACATCTTACAAAAATTTCTTTGGACAAAAAAGCTTTCTTAAAATGTAAATAAATGTTGTCTTTGTGTTTTGTATTTCATTTCAGATTTATCATCATTATTAAAACCATAAAATATATAAATGCACACTAAATAACAAGTGTATATATTTAGCTACTGAGAAAATTACCTTTTTTTAAATAAAGATCTTGATTCTCTTCACTGATATTATCATTACAAACTCATGATTGAAATGAAAGTCTAATTATAAGGTATATAATCATTAGCAATTAGTTTATTATAATCTGTAAGAAGCATTTTTGCCCTGTATTACACAAACATACTTACGGAGCTGTAAACTCTGGACAAGTGTACTGAGCTGTCGTTTTAGATTTGTACAAAAAATGTCTTAACTCTGGGGCTCCTACAGCTTTTACTGTGTATGCAGACGTGCGGATTGCTGTGTTTATTCCTTCTAAACAATGATGTCTTCTCAGTCGCTGAAAGAACAAACAATGCAAGTCAGTAGTAAAAGTAGAAAAATAGCAAAATTACAATGAAAAAAAGCCTAAAGAAAATGAAGGAAAAAATATATGCAGTATTATTCTACAGACATCAACATAAATCTCAAGATTCTGAACAACCCAACTGACCAGTAAATGAATTGACGAACTGAATCTCACCTTTTCTCTGATATATATAATGAGATGTCATACCACACACACACCATGCAATACCCACATCTAATAAGTTGTCTATTAATTTTGCAACTGTTAAAAATATCAACAATTCATTTTTAAAGTGAGGGTGCCTGGGAGGTCTTCAACCAGTTATGCCAGGTAAAGGCCAATCACATCATGGCAAATAATTCACCAATGCTGTATGATGATGTCTGAGCATGTCAGGAGTTCATTTCCTAGAGGCTTGTATGGTGCACTGGGAACTAGGTCATAAGCCAGAGAATAGCTAATAAGTGGGTTGAGAGAAAGAGAGGGACATATTTTCCCTTACAGTACTCATAAAAATGGTACTCACATCTACAATTTTCTGCTTTGCCTCTGACAGTGTGAAGAACTGTTCTCGATCTACTGTGAGCAACAAGAGACAAGCCTCACAATCATCTGCCAAATATGATATGTGGCCAAACAGGTATCCACTGGAAGAGAAATTCAAAAAATCAATAAGGGACTCAGAATACATGTTGTCATTGAGTTCTGTAAAA
>NC_051408.1:1240020-1240338 GCF_015228065.2 Penaeus monodon
TTACTTTAATGAACCACTTACTTTGGGTCAAACTTTGGAAGACAAATAGGCATCCAGTTTTCACTAGTTTTTAAAGATTCTGTAGCATTGACAAGATTAAACAGAAGATGAAGATCTGCTGGGTGAAGGAGGTACTTCTTCATGCGGACTAGGGAGATCAGCTGGTTCTGGCTGATGATTAAGCCAAACACTAGATTCTGCAAAAAGAATTCGAGATGAGACAACCTCACTCTCAATATCTTTCCTTAGACTCTTAAGTTCATACAAACATTATCATGCAGCTAGTATCAGACTGTTTTCTTAGCTCAACTTAAGCTC
>NC_051408.1:1240682-1240772 GCF_015228065.2 Penaeus monodon
GAGAGAATTTAAAAACTCGTCTCGTATGTGAGAACAAAATCAAGAAAACAGCACCACAGTGGACATCGAGTGAGCACAGTGCCAATATGT
>NC_051408.1:1240853-1242067 GCF_015228065.2 Penaeus monodon
GAAACTTCCTACCTTAATCTTTGAACAATACTGGATGATGGTTTGAGTGATAGTGTCCCTGACAGATGTTGCAAGAGGTAAACTCTGAACGGCTCCCAAGAGGAAGGAAGGATGGCAGTCCAAGAGATTCAGGAGGTTGTCCAAGAGCCGCTCCGTCCCTCCCAGTAAATGACGGAAGTCATAGTTACGTCGTTTTTCAAACATTCTTGTGAGGGCTGATCCTGTGAGGACGCTGACGATCTGGTTATGAACATAGCTGGGAAAGACAACACAAAGTCACATTCTGTCTAATACAAAAAGAGTAAGTAGTATAAAGAGTAAAATACTTTTATTGTATATCTAACAAAAGAATGATTGGACTTAAGATACCAAAAACAAAAAATTAAATATCGTTTACAAATAAACAAAATAAAAACTTACGTAAGCTGCATAATAAGCTGTGGAACACTGGCAACGGTGTGTGACACAGCAACAAGGATCAAAGGTGACTTTACGAGGAATACAAATTTGTGGTTGCCGGATATAATGCATCTTATGATGTCATCACAATCTGCTACAAAGGACACCAATGCTTGCATGAGTCCAAATAACGTCACAAGTCTGTCTTCCTTTCCGTGTCTGTAATAAAAAGACACACATTATATAGACATTATCAGACTACACTAATGGAAAGATACCTATGACAAGATGTTAATGTAAATACTGTCAGACTTGAATCTAAAGCAGGTGTTACGCAAACATCTTGCCTATCTGGCGTACAAGATAGATGAATCCTAGAGATACTGTATCATTCAACTCCTCGTGCTATTTTGGAGAAGGTGATCACAGACTTCAATCTACTACAGACAGAGACAGAATAGCAACCTTGTGTATATGGGTTTCCCCGACTCGCTCAGAATGAACACGTGCTTCTCCTGCTGAATCCACTCCAGGCTCTCCAGGTACTCTTCGTCCTGGGAGTCCTCACCGTCGTCGTCATCCCCCGGCTCCGTCTCTGTGGTGGTGGTGTCCTCTGAGGGAGTTTTCTCTTCTTCTTCTGTCATTGCAACACTGCCCATGCCACCAACCAGCTCGCTCTCCTGCAACAATGGGAGCGCTTGTGAATTTATTTCTATAATGCTTAGGTTAAGCTGAGAAATAGGACTGCCTGGGTAGGGTAACTAAACTAGCATAAATATCTGCTTATTTATTTGACCAGAGATATATTAGTTAAA
>NC_051408.1:1242268-1242661 GCF_015228065.2 Penaeus monodon
TGGAAAAAGGAACAAATACCAAGGCACCACAAATTCATAAGGGTTTCTGAATACCCCTTACACTCTAGCTCCTAAACTGATTAACAAAAAGGCCACATCATCCCTGACAAGTCAAATCTTAGACTATGGCTATCACTCAAATACTTTAGTCTAAATGCTCCTATTAGGCTATAGTCAATTTTGAAATGCCTATCAAAATTGTCACCTCACCTCTAACCCTTATTTTTCTTTATGTCGGATCAGTTGATGACTTAGTTTGTGTGAAAAAATCAAGACTTTTCATGCCTAACTAAGGGGAAAAATACATAAAGAACAACAGCAACAAATAAATAAAGGCTACAAAAAATTCAAATATACTTATCTTTATTTCTATCATGACAAATGTATTTGTAA
>NC_051408.1:1244180-1244781 GCF_015228065.2 Penaeus monodon
AAGACTTGGTAATTTTCATTTTTCTGGCTAACAAATACATATGGAATAACCATCCACTCTATACTGACCCAAACTCAAAATAGTGCTCTGGAATGTACGAGTGTGAGGAACGTTGATAGTGTGGCAACTACTACAATAAATATAACCACTCTGTGTGAGCTACATATATAAATATCACTTTAATAAAACATTCAATATATATAACTTAAATTATTTCAAATACCACACAAAAAAATCTATTGACACACGTATTTCCATAAAAAAGTATTCAACAATATAATTTTTCTCCCCTATTTATTTACAGATTGGGGAATCTAGTAGTATAAAATCTAAATTTTGTAACATTACTTATGTATATATATGGAAAATAAAAACTTCACTCAAACAATTCTCACAGACTGGCATTCCTTCTATCTATATCTGATGTAAACAGTAAAAGAAATCCACAGATGAACTAGTGCAAAAATTGTAAATAAAGACATTCAATATTATAAACTACTAAGCATCTGTTACAATCATTTGAACCATCAAATCTAGACATACTGAAATGAACACCAGATAAAGTTAATAAAAAGTTGTATCTACAAATCTGAGAACTAAC
>NC_051408.1:1244868-1245406 GCF_015228065.2 Penaeus monodon
TATTGTCTACTTTGCTCATGGAATTATGAACTGTCGAAAACTGGCTAGTAAAACCTGTCAATTAAAATGCTGTGGTTTTTCCCTTCTCTCACATAGGTTTAGATTGCCTGTGCTTTATCCAGTGCTAATTGAAAGTTAACATGACCTGTGATAGTCAGCTTATGCTTTTAAGTTTAACCTGATTGTAGCACAGTAACAAGTAGTTGCTGCAGCTTTCACCTATCTGCATGCATTCAGTCAACCAGTAGGTAGACAGGCTGGGCAGCTATGCACTAGTCAACAAATGATGCTCGAGTGTATCAGTAGGATTGAGCAAACCATATCTATCAAACTAATTAAAACTGAAAACAGAAGAGCAATTAAATTTAGTCATATCAAGTAGAGAATAAAATTGTCAAAATTTATATTCCTCCCTTTGTAATGCAATTCAGTCTTTAAATTCCACTGAGTTTAGATTCCCTGTGAATTTATATTCCCAATGTGAATTCCCTGTGAATTTGGTATATTTTTAGTTTCACACATCCATCCAATCTTGCTA
>NC_051408.1:1245653-1245741 GCF_015228065.2 Penaeus monodon
TGCCACAGGGACTCAAAAATAAATATTCCATAGTCTCACATAATAAACAAATAGTGATGATAAACCTTTCATATCATAGGCATGGTAG
>NC_051408.1:1246130-1246984 GCF_015228065.2 Penaeus monodon
CTGTGAATTTTTAGCAGTCCTTTGTTAACTCAGATGTTACATGTACACAGTAGGCCTGTAAAGCCTAAACTGGTCTGGTGTGCCATCAAAACACCTAACTGGTCTGGTGTGCCATCAAAACACCGTCACATACTTATCTAATTCGGCAAATTTGCTAAAAGCCTTCCAGTGATCAAAATGCAGCGAAGACAAGAATTCTAAAGTCATTTTACAGTCCACGGAAGGTACAGTAAGTTACCTTGTTTCCAACCGCAACACGACCCGTTGTAGAGACCCCCGAGGCAAAGACAATAAACGACACCAACCTATGACCAATATCCGACCTCAAACAGGAAAAAAAACATGTAAAAAAGGCAGATTCCCCCTCGCTCACCTGCTCCTCCTGCACCTTCCTAATGGGAGAGTCGGGGGCGTCCTCCCCGCCGCTGAACTGCGTGTCCAGGTCGTGGTTGCACTCCTCGAAGCTGTCGGTGTTGACGAGCATGACCTCCCCGCTGACCCCTGGAGTGTCATCCTTCAGTTCAACCCCAACGACGTCCGAAGAAGCGAGTTTCGTGTGAGGAACTCCGGGTTTCGGCTCACTCGCACTCTCCGCCATGATGGTCAACACTCTTTCGGGAACATTTTTTCTCTATATTTATGCTCGGAAAATTATCAAAACTTACCTAAGACTAACACATCCAAAAAAATATTTTTATATAAATTCTATCAATTATATGACGTGCACGTCATCGCTGAATTAAGGCAAAAAAAATAGTTTAGGAGAATTTAGAAGTGTTCGTGGTCGCGCTGTGATCCCGAGATTGTTTACCAGAATCAGCTGATCGTCTTGACAGCCTCCGCCGCTCGCCGCG
>NC_051408.1:1247031-1249192 GCF_015228065.2 Penaeus monodon
GGAGGAAATCTGACCAAAGGAAGGAAGCTGTCGAGACACGGGGCCCAGGGAATGCGGAGATCAGGAGACAAGGCCGTGTAAAGGCAGGAAGGAGAAGTTATTCTTTGGGGCTGACAGGGAGGAAGCGGAGGCGTAAGCTACGGGCGATTCGTTGACCCGACACTTGGTGGGAGGAGAAGTAAAGGAGGCATTTAAACGTGTCTTTTTACTCAGGTTTACGACAAAAAATCAGTTAATAATTGACCTTAGTAGTGACATCTGACGTGTTATGCATCAAATTATCAATTTAAGCCATTTAGTTTATCGTATTTGCAGTCAGCTGTGATTCAGATCTATGGCTTTTTATTATATGTAAAGCAGTGTTCTATATGCATTACATTTTGCCTCCTGATGTAGCATTATCAGGTAATTTATCATATATTTTTATATTTTCCATTGCATATATATCTGCACATCCCAGACGTGAAAGTTTGTGGTGCATGGGCAGTATATTGCGTGTGCAGTATATTGCGTGTGCAGCTGGCTGTTTTCACCATGTAGTTGTCTCTATCTTATTTCTGGATGCACAAAGTTGTCAAAATGCCTGTTACCACGAACTGTGGATTGGTCTTAGTGTGGATCACTTTATGAACTGAATGACTAGGTTGTGCCATCAATGACAACCATTTTTGATAGTGTAGAAACCAATGTATGAATAATGTATCATTCATCATAAACATTACATAATGCTTTTTTTTTTTTTTGACAGAAAATATAACTGTGCAGTTTAAGACTTTTGAAAATAAGTTTCCTGTGGATAGAAGAAGGTTTACAGTCTGGTGCACATCCATACCAACCAATCTCCAATACAATTCTTCCAGGTGAGGCTTGTAATTTTTTTTTTTTTTCACAATATATTATTCATTAAAGAATAATCCAAGCTCTGTCTAGCAATAAAGTATTTGGTGGAAGTTTGTTGACCTTAACCAGACCTGTGATGAGGATGTAAAGGACATTGTGATCCTTTGATAGTTACAACTTTTGGGTTTGATTAGAGAGTTTTGACAATCCATGTATAAATAAAAAAAAGTCTAAAATGTTAGACAGATGTAATTTATGTAATAAGGGATGCAGTTTTTAAGTGGCCTAACATTGATTTCCCTTGATTACGTTTTTGACTAGGGAGAGAAAGCATAAAAGAGAGATGTATCTGGCAGGACCATAGGAATAAAAACTTGTGGATTCATAGCTAATGTAGCAAAAATTTCAATATATTTGCGGTATTATTATATTTTTTAGATAATCCAAGATGGTGGCTGCCACACGTAATGAGGATTGTCTGTGTGAGGTATCCATAGGAACGGAGCCCAGGGTTCTAACTGTGCGCGTCCCAGTGTCGATACCTACGAGTGTATGCCCTGTCGAACTGGCTCACCGTCTCATTCAGCACCACAACCTTCCTATTTATTTACACAATGGTATTTTCACTTCTTGTAGAGCTTGTCCTGGGTACATAATCCCATGAATTATGATTTTGAAAAGCATATCAGGTCACATCTAATCACTAATAGTCTGTTACTTGAAATTTTCATGAGATGTCAAGTTTCACATGATTATGAACCACTCCATCAATTAATTGCCATGTTATAACACTAAACAGAACTAAGTGAGAAGTTGAAAATTGCCATCCAGGACAAAACAGAGGAACACTATAGACAGCAAGATAAGCGTGCTATACAGGCACTCCAAGAAGGAAAAATCAACATTAAGGATGTGGCTGCGGCATGGGCTAATAAATATGCACAGGTGTTGTTTGATATTTTTATTAATGATATTCACTTTATATCTATAGTTGAAGTTATTATGTAAGTACATTTCTTCTGATTTTCATTTTTTAATGATGGTTTTGATAATGCATTGACTCACCAGGTTAATAAGAGGCAAGAAGATGAGGGTTGTGAGAATGAGATGTTGGCAACCATGTACCATTCCCTCGTGCACTCACCAGCAGCAGCGAATCTGATTGGCTTGGAGCATTCCTTTTCTAATGCCATGAGCTCCCTTGTGTCCCAGAGGGAGCATGCATTGAAGGAAATCAGTGAGAGGTACAGGTTTTCATCATTACATTTACCTGGAACCTGTTTTACTGCTTTGTATTTTATGTTTTATCATGTGATGACAT
>NC_051408.1:1249318-1250782 GCF_015228065.2 Penaeus monodon
TAATATTCCAAACAAAAGCTTTCATATCCAACAGACAGACCAAAGAAATGAGTGAGACTGTAAGTGCTGTAGGAGTGCACTTCACTGATGATGACGTAAACAACCTAGCTGCCCGTCATCTTGAAGACTCCCAGCTGATGGAGGTTCAGTGGGACTCAACCATCTCTGTCCTGAAGGAAGACCAAGAAAGGGACTTTAAGAACTTTGTCATGGAGTCCTTTGCTGGGCGGGAGATCACAACACCAGTGACTCCAAAGTATGTTTCTTCTAGTTTTTCAGTTGTTATATTTCTTTTGATTGGTGTCAAGCTTATATTTCAGTTGTTTCTTTAGCAAAGATATATGTACCCTTGAATGAATTATGCTTTGTGTGTGAGTTTTAAGTTGTCAGGAATTTCATTAAAGATTGTTGTGTGTCAAATTGTTTAATATCATTGTTCTGAAATCTCAAGCACCAACTATTAAGTAAATATGAATTATAAAACCATTTTTTCTTCCTTGTACAGAGACTTTATACTGGGCTCAGACACAGTAATGACAGAGGCGACAGAACCCACCCAGGAAGAAAGCTTTACCATACATCTTGGCGCACAGATGAAGCAGATGCACAATCTTCGTTTGCTGTCTGCAGATGTCCTGCAGCTGTGCAAATATCAGTCTCATGATGCAAGGTGAATTTAGAGTACATGGTGGTGCACTTAGGTGTATAGACTGCAGTGTTTTGTGTTGTAATTTTTTTATTTTACTTAAACTTCACTTATTCATTCATTTTGATTACTTTTTATTGTTTAGTATGAGTACAAAATGAATAATTCCTTCTTGGTTATGTACATCTCTTATTTAGCATGGGTACCTAATTAGAAATTCATTCTTGGTTTTATGCAGCGCCATTCCACCTCAGCGCATCCAGACTTCAATGAGTCTCTATTCTCACAACCTAAATGGTCTAGTGCTCTTGGTTGATGACCGAATCAACACCTACACAGGCATCAAGAGAGGTAATGAGGAAGTATGGTTAAAGTAAAAGATTGAATATTGAGATAATTAAATAACATCCAATTGTGATATTTACCATAGTCAAAAAAAAAAGAGGGGGTGGGGGAAATCAATTTATAACCAGGTAGGACACTATTATGTAAGTTATAAGAATGAATAAATGTATTATTGTAAATATTCAAGACTGATTATATTCTCTCTATCTTGATTCTCTGATTCTTTGTATCTGCACAGAATTTGGCCGAGTCTGTGGCAGGACAACGGAGTTGCATTTCCCAGACTTAGAGGATCAGTTGGAGTCCACCAGAGACTTGGTTCCTCAGGTTGTTCAGTGGCGTCGGGACCATCCTCCTCCACAATACGATTGCGATGAGGAGGCAGCAGTATGTGTGTTTAATTTAATAGTGGTATTGATTGTATTATCAGGGATGTTAATATTATTGTTAAGGATTGTGTGTCATAGTGGCTG
>NC_051408.1:1250821-1251366 GCF_015228065.2 Penaeus monodon
TTGTGTGTATGCAGAGGTGGAATGAACTGTCCTCCACATACCATTCTGTGTATTGAAAAGCACTACTTACTGCTACATGGAAAACAGATCCAAATCAAGTGGCAGCACCTTAAGTATTGCTTGTACAAGTGCTGAGCTTGTGGATCAATATGGTACAGTAAATCATAAGCCTGTATACGATATTTTGCTTTAATATAGGCTAGGCCATACATTTGTGTACATTCAGCCCACCCTCTCAGCGCTCCTAACCTAACCTAACCATAAACAAGTGATGCTCATGAAGTGCAACATCACAGTTAAACAAAATGAAGAAATAGTACCATGAGTACAGGCACTACTATTCTTTGATACTGCGAGTCACTGCCAGTAGTCAAGGAGCTGGTGGTTGTAGTAGACAGTGCTCTTTTGATTTACAAACTAATAGAGGGAGCTAATTTTGGAGTACCTTTGAGTATGTATTTGAGCTCTCTTTTTCTTCAGTTATATTTTAGCATTTTCTTTTACAACCAGTAGACTTTAAGATTGGAATGCTTGATAAAATGCAA
>NC_051408.1:1251473-1253068 GCF_015228065.2 Penaeus monodon
TTCCATTCTTTTATATCTAATATCATTGTCTGACTTTTCATTTAACTTATGGTGGCTTCTCTTTTATTTAAGCCTCCTCCTCCAGTGCCACAGCACCTTAAAGCTGGCGACTTCTACATCACACGCCACTCTAACTTAGCTGACGTGCATGTGGTGTTTCACATGATTGTGGACGACTCTCTACGCTCTGGGGACATCAATTCTCGCCATCCTGTTATACTAGGACTTAGAAATGTTCTCAAGGTTTGATATAGGAGGTATCTTATTAATGATATGTTGCACATATGTGTCATTAGTGTTTTTCATTATCAAAGAAATGGTATGGGTATTATACATTTTAAAAAAAAATTCACTGATTCCAGATTGCATGTCTGGGGGATATAACAACACTCACTATCCCCCTTTTGCTGACAAATTCCATGTCGGAGGTGAGTAGCTCTATCATCTAAAATTTGCTGTTCTGATGTTTCTGTGTAGTCTCATTTTCTAGTCTTTTGTTCATCCCCTTTTTATATCGCTAGTTGAATATTAATATTTCAAAAAGAGAGCAAAAAATTAATTTTGTCAAATTCTTTCACTTCATTTTTAATACTATGTAGATTAAGAACATGTATTCATTAATTCATAAACATAGCTCCAGTTCTAAAAAAAAAAATTTAGAGTCTTTAGTTAATGACTTCTACCATGCAGGAAATGACAATGTCATGGTGCCAGAAGCGAGCAGAGCTGGTTTACAAGTGCATAAAGGGATTCATGATGGAAATGGCATCCTGGGGTGGAGCCGAGATGAAAAACATGCAGTTTCTTGTCCCAAAGGTATGGTGTAATTCCTTTGATTTTTATTATTCTTAATGTTGTCAAGTCAATCTATTAGTGCAATGACTTTCTTACTTGTTATTTCAAATTACACTTAAAGTGAAATTAGGGGCTATGCTCAAACTTTTCCCAGGACTTAACTGTCAGACCTGATGAAAATCTATGAGTGAAGGTTTTACCCGGGCTAATATTAATTGTTGTACTCAAGAAGTGGCTTTTAATCAGTTGAGTCACCTGGTGCCAGTAATTGTGACTTCAAAGACTACTGACAGATAGGTATTTATTTATTTATAGAAATTTTTCTATAATAAATGGAAAAGGTAGGAAGGAAGCCAGTTTAAAATAATCACTTTATAAAGATAAAAGTTTAGAAAAGACAAATATGCTTTAGAGCTATTTCTTGTATTCTGTTAACCTTTACCTTAAAAAAAACCAAATATAGCAAAGTGAAAGGTTGAAACTCGGAGCGTCTGCCTTTTCAGACTGGTATCATGTCTACAGACTCTGCAAAACAGCCAGTTATCTAAACTCACTCTTGTGAACATAAATAATCTTTCATAAGAATGAAGAACCGTGTCTCCAAAAACACGTTTTTTTACATTTCAGGGAATATCTGAAGACCTGTTCCAGCATTTGGCAGCCATGTTACCCAATATATTCCGGGTATCAAATCCTCTGGTTGTCAAGTCTTCGTAAGATGAAGGAAAAATAATTGCATGATCTGAGGTTAAAGTTTTTTCTGATAATAAGAAGGGATAAAGCAAAACAGTAATTGTGTG
>NC_051408.1:1253142-1255551 GCF_015228065.2 Penaeus monodon
GCTCTGGGCACATTTCTAAATGAATGATTCAGATATATTACATTCTCAAAAAAAAAGAAAAAAGAAAGAGGCTTATGTTAACATGAAGTAATAAATAACTGACCAGATTTCTTTTTTTTTTTTATATATTCTACTCTGATAATAAACTGTACATTTAATTAGTATATTGTATAAGTCTTTATCCTCAAACTTTTTTGGGTTTACAATAGAATTGATTACTTATCTTGATATTTTGTTCATAAAAGGTAGGTTTGGGAGGGTTCCGCATGGCTTAGTGATTTCAATTTATTCTAACAAGTTCCAGGGATTTCTGGAAAGTCAAGATGCTGCTTACATAAATGCATGCAAGAACACAGATAACAGACAAACGTCACCTTACTTGGCTTTAGTGATAAGAGAAAAGATATCCACGGATTGTAGTTTATTTTTCTGAATGTTACATCAAAGTATAGCATCTGTGTTTTTATTATATAAATATAATTTATAATAGTTCTTGTTACAATCATTGTCAAAATTAATTTCACTGTTCTTCTGATAAAAGACCTGAAGTAATGTTAAATATAATTGCCTAACTACAGACTGTTTGAAGATAATACGAGCTTGGAGGTTTCCTTACAACATTTATCCTGCATCTGTTATCCTTTCATCCACAGAATTCCAAAGCTTTGGGCAGTGTTGACATTTATCACACCATGGAAAAATTATATCAGAAATGTTTTCTATTGGTAACAACTCTTTAAATCATAATTATTATTCCTAAAAGTAAGACAAATATGTAACTTGGGAATAGCAAACTGCTACTTATTGTCATTTATACTGATAAATAATACATTTTGTACTTTATTGGATAATACATAAATTACATTGTAAGGCCCATCTACAATATCAGGCAATGCCCTTACTCTGCCAAAGGTTATACTGATACTGTCCACACTGGTCTTAGTATATCTATTGGCAAATGCAGGGTGGAGGGAAGTGCACAAAAATTAATGTGTAAACAAGTAACAACAGAAAACGGAAAAAAATTATTGCATGGTTAAGTAGAAGAGAAGTACTGGGAAGCCCTATAACACTCTATTCACTCTATAGCCACCTTCAAACCGCCAGTCTGCATCTACTGATTGTTCAACACAGGAAATTTATTTTATTGATCTATTCCAGGATTCCTTATTGAAGTAGTGGTGTTTAGTAACAGACTTATCATCCATGACCAATGAGCATTGCCGGATGGCACAAAGTCGGGGTCCTTACAAAGAAAGGTCTCGGACAGGTTTGTGTTATCAACACTGGAGTAGGGCACTAACTCTGGCTGGTGGCCAGTCAGCAAGCCAAAGTGAATATCACTATATAAAGGCCTGTTTGCACAAGCAGGCATGATCAGCTGACAAAGGCAGGCATGAATATAAATTAGGTCACAGATGGGCAAACTAGTCTGTAAACAAGTACATTTCCCATTGTTATTTTGTCTAACTTCCCCTTTATAAGGGCCCTCTGAACATGCCCACTTATGGGAACAGGCCTTAACATAGTTGAAGGGGAAGAAGGAAAAGAAAAGCATATTAATGGTTATACAGAGTAAAAGAAAGGTACAGAAAACTTAATGTTTGCCACATCTCAACTACTGAGTAGTTTTTTGTAATTTCACTCAAATGTGGGAACAGGCAAGCCACAGATTTGCCTGTTAAAGTAGTCCTAGTGTCTGTTGATGGACAAAACGTTCATACCAGCTTGGCAATACCCAATAATATAAATGATTCTTGTTCTTAAAAAGTCCCACAGACATAAAACAGTTCACTTCAATGATGATCATAACTATTTGTAATACCCTTTCATCACCCAGTGTCAAGTGAACTTGTTTATGGCCACATGAATTAAAGTAGTAACTTACAACTTCAGAGAAAATTGGATTTACGAAGAATGATACAAATGGAAAATCTCAAATTTATCATGTGCAAAATACAAGCATTTGAAATTTGAATCTCAATCAGTTTTCAGACTTGGATGCAGCAACAGATAATTTTATTTTAAATTTGAGCTTCAGCAAAAAGAATTCCAGTAATTTACTTCAAAATCACAAATGCATATCCTTAAAACGCAATATGCAGTCAAGTCACCTTTATTCAGCTGTTTTTATTAATATGCATTGGAGACCTCAACATTTACTTTGCTTTTCAGATTGAAGACCTCAACATTTACTTTGCATTTCAGAATGTATTGTAAAAAAGAAAGGAAGGGGAAAAGAATAAGAAGAAAAAGGAGCAAAATAAAAAAAGTAACAATCAGACAAACAGACGCATATGAACATACTTGACACACAATGAATTAGGAATGTAGCAAAATTCTAATTGAATGGAATGAAGTAAAATTGGAAGAGGATTATGAGGTCAGAAAGATGAAGAGAGATTACAG
>NC_051408.1:1255584-1257635 GCF_015228065.2 Penaeus monodon
ATCTGGCCAAATTTTCAAGTTAATTCACATATTTCAGTAATTCCGAATTGGATCACCTATATCATGTAAAAGGTTTAAATGAATAACAATTAAGAAATACTTTTTTACTTTCCACTGGGAGAGAATATAAAATGCAATACATTAAACCTTTGTTCATACCAGTTTACATGCCTGGAAATATAACTTGCCTCGCATAAACTTAAGTGACCTCCCACTCCTTTAAATAGTTACTTGTAACACATACAATGCTCTTGCTAAGCAATATTTGAGTTTCCTAATATTCCTCTAAAATAACAAAACAGAACCAATAATCAAATGAAAAAGTAAATATAAATGTTTCATAATGAGAAACTGAACCCACAATTAAAACTTAGCAATGCTTATTACAGGTCAAGTTATTTCCCCATATCCAACTCTTGGAGTGAAGTGACATTCCTATGCCAATCTACACTAAAAACATTAAAACATGAATATACAACAAAACATTTGTTAACTATTCTTTTCCTATGGTACAAAAATAATTAAAACAATTACCTTGTAATTGTGTGCAGACTTTCCTCTAATGTGCCACTCACATCACAGGAACACAAGATCTTGACTTCTAGATGTTGCAAAATTAATAGTGTGTATCCATGAAACCAGACTAATATTTAAACAGAAATGTTTTCAAATCTTCTAAAATTGATATGCACAGTATAACTGGAAGTTTGAAACAATACTGTGTGCACTACATCATCAACTGAATGTAATTACAAGTTTACAACATTTATCCTCCATCTTTCTTCTTGAAATCAAGCAAAAACACTGCTTAAATAGGCCACACAACATCACTTAATTTACCTAACCAGACACCCGTTGGAGACCCTGACATTTTGTAATCCTAGATCAGCATACTCCAGACTCTACATCAAATCTCTTCACATTCCTCAGTCATCCTACTACGCGAGAGACCATCCTCTAACCGACCACTGCTAAGAACTGGGGCATTCAAACCTCCTTAAGAATATCTAACTGGTAAGAGCACCAAGCACTTACACAAAATTATCTAAAATATCATGGGCTACAAGAATACATAAGACTATGATGCAAGTGAATGATTGGTTCCCCTGCATGCCATCAGACCTTGAAATTATGCCTAGAGCTTTGCACATATGCAGAGGAAACATCTTGATTTAAAACATCAAGAAATCAGAAACCATCACTCCAGAGATGCAAGATCTGCCATGTCAGCCTTCACTGTTTTAACCAGGAATTGTTGAAGTCCAGTGTCTGGATTTATTTCCTGAAAGAGTTGAACAAATATATATTAGTTCTGTAGTTTCCAATAATTACTAATTCTGCAAGATCAAAAATGGCCCTGTCATAACTGAAAACAAAGCCATTTCTTAAAACATCTTTACAGTGATGTTAAGGAGCATAAAAAAATAAGTAATTTATGCATAAATACCCTCCCTGACAAGGACTTGACTATCTACCACTCTAGGTAGGACCCAAAGTGAACAGTGCTCAATAACACCCAAATACCTTGTCAGGGCAGGTGTGTATACAGATCTACCAATATCAATCTTTCACTAAATCTTAATACTGAATATAAGATTGCCAGGCATTCATTCTGAGCAGTAACATAGCAACAAAGCTTACCTGCTTTTCTTACTGTCGCGGTGTCTGTCTCCTGAGTCAGAGCGTGACCTCTTCTTGTCAGAATGCTTACTACTGCTGCTGGAATGGTGTCGACTCTTGTCCTTGCTCGGGGACTTGTGCGACGACTTGTGTGGGGACTTGTGCGGACTCTTGTGGGACTTGTGGTGTTTGCTGCATCAGCAGGGAAAGGAAAAGTGTGTTAATAATTTACCAGGGATTACTTCTCATTAAAAACAAGAAACAAAAATGCTATGGCTTTTCTTTAATCCTATAACTTATTCATTCTGTTTATAAAGATAAAAGACAAGTCCATGAACTCTAATTCTAAAAAAACAAATCTTTATTTACATTTACCTGTCATGTTTGGAGGATTTGTGTTTTGAACTGAAATAGAAATAATCTTAAGCATC
>NC_051408.1:1258165-1258307 GCF_015228065.2 Penaeus monodon
ATCAACTGCTATAGCTATCTGTATACAAAGTATGACATTACTAAATATTTGCATTACAGGTAATTATTACTAACAAAAGGACCCTAAAAAGTTGAACTTGATAAAAAAAAACTCCATATAATTTACTCTCTCTCTCTATATA
>NC_051408.1:1258478-1258884 GCF_015228065.2 Penaeus monodon
TTTTATATATATTGTTTATACATTTAGTAAACACACAAGCAAAAGTTCTACATTGGTCCCTGCCAAGCATAGGGTTCCAATCATAACCTTTATCAGGCTTAGTACTTGTCTCCGCCACTGCCTCCCCTCTCCATCTATCTCTGTGGTGGAGTGCAATACGTGTACGGGTTATGTCTGGAAACATAAGCTAGGGCAGAATTTGTTGGCATATGCAGGCAAATTGTAAATGCTATTGGATATGCATGTGTGTATAAATTTTGTGTGGTGGGTGCTTTGCTGTAGATTGTACATAAAGTGTATATATAATAAAAATAACAATTTACAAAACACACAAATATTTTGCATTAGTTGTATGCATGCACAGAAACTTTCATCTATATCTACCTAAACATTAACATGTAATTTA
>NC_051408.1:1258924-1259917 GCF_015228065.2 Penaeus monodon
AAGTGAGATTATACATGCTTAGAGCTCCCATAAAGCCATTCTGAATTTCCTTTGTTAACACTTTGACAGAATCATATTTTTATATCCATCAATCATTTTGAGATTCCTCAAATAACTTATCACTTCAGTTTGGTATATTCTAAAAAGACTTCTGTATAATTAGAAATAGTAGGTGAAATTCCACATTGGCTGAACTCAAAGTTGCCAAAATCCAAAAGGAAATGTCATGCTTGAAAAAGCAAATACTAATCCTGAAGTTGGGAAAGGTAATAAAACTAGAATGACCAAACCAATTTCTTAACATATCACTAAAACTTAAAGGCTGTCATTAAAGTTAAATGGTGGTGAGAGACTGAACCCGAGATGACAAATTTATGCATTACATATCATAATGCATAAACGATAATCTGAATTGATAAGAGAATGATAATGTTATGAGCGTGTGCTAAACGGTAAAACGAGCCCATTTAGTCATTACTTGCTCAAACGCCTTTCCTTGTTCGATTTCATGGAGGACTTCATGCTTAATCTGAAATATAATGTACTGGTAAAATCCTAACCTCCTTTATGCTAAAATAGTTTTGTATTTCCTTGCCAAGTGTGCTCCATACAAACAATGCAAAAGTGTACAGCACACACAAAGTGCAAGTCGGCATACCTCTTACGATGGTGCTCATTGTACTTGTCGCGGTAGCTACTACCACCACCACTGCCCTTTTTAGACTTGGTGTACTCATCCTGGAAGTCCTTCTGCTCCTTGTCTGCTTCTGCAGCTTCCCTCTCCAAGTCAGACCAGTCTTTGCCAGACTCTTCACTGCTCCCAAGGTCTAAGGAGAAATCAAATCGTAAATCCCAAAACCAGAGCATACCCTTTAAGGGGACCATCCCAAGAAAAGCCTATCTTACTCATTTGATAAATCTTTTTTAGGTAACTAGTCAATTTCCCTTGCATTTTATAGAATATAAAATTGTGACTTGTCTACTATGTAATTT
>NC_051408.1:1259987-1260135 GCF_015228065.2 Penaeus monodon
ATTAAAAAATCTGATACGGCCTGCGCACTCCGAACCACTTGGGGGAGAAAGAATAAGATATGGAGGCACTCAAAATTTATGAACCTGGGATGGTCCACCCGCTTATGTAAATAAATATTGAAAACATGACCTTGCTAAATCTAATGAC
>NC_051408.1:1260204-1260271 GCF_015228065.2 Penaeus monodon
GTGTACTTTGGGATAAGATTATTACCAACTTAATAAGAATTGTTGTTTTCAACTTTGTAAAGTTGTC
>NC_051408.1:1260624-1260833 GCF_015228065.2 Penaeus monodon
TTATCAGTACAAAATGGCCATACAAGTGATTCTAGCTTGAATACAACATATTGGTTTAAATTTGAGAAATACAGAAGCGCACGGGCTGGTCACTGGATGGTTTTAATATTCGTGGTGGTGGTTATGTATATAAACATATGCACATGAGACTGACCATTTTAATCATCCTCATTTAATAGGAGTATACACATTAAATAAAGAAAAAATAT
>NC_051408.1:1260869-1261072 GCF_015228065.2 Penaeus monodon
TGCTTTATTGATGTTTGTAAAAAATGTCCGTTGGCATTCAGTCATTTGAACACAATATCTTCGAAAACAAGTGAACAAAATGATGCCTGTGTGGGGTCGGTATTCTGTATTTATGGTACCCAAAACCAACGATAGCATCCTCAGGTTGCATTTTCTACTGGAAACAATGAAAAGGGTGCGCTATCTGTATCAACTCCTTATGA
>NC_051408.1:1261132-1261440 GCF_015228065.2 Penaeus monodon
TTCAATACAAGAAAATATTTCACTTATTTTTCTGAAGTTCAAAATTCTAACCAAGGGCGGCCTTCGTATCAAAGTGCTCACTACAATGTTAATAACCAATTTCAACTCAAAACAATTTGCCAACGGTAGATGGTAACAACCATTAGAGCGAATCCAAACTGAAATATTATCATTACTTACATTTTTACTTTTTAAGATCCTAGGTACACACATAGACCCCTACATAAACTACTGTATATTACTAGGAAGTCTTGATAGAAAGCATATTTCATGTATAAATGTGCACTAAACTTGTTTTTGAAAAAAAA
>NC_051408.1:1261497-1261573 GCF_015228065.2 Penaeus monodon
TATTCACAAACTCATATCTATGCGCAATGTCATTATCAAATGCCATATGCAAAAGTCCACTGGGGTGTACCTGCCG
>NC_051408.1:1261665-1262142 GCF_015228065.2 Penaeus monodon
GGCTTTCTCATTCTTATACGTATAACACAGGCTAGCCAACTCAATTAGACCCTTTACCCCCCCCCCCTCCATTTTGGGATGGTCCCCTTCAAGTAATGTTTATGATGGCTGATCTTCTAGTTCTGCGTACTGCAAGCATTTATTTATTTCTCAATTTCTAGTACGTTTACCTCTTTAAGTACTGTTACAGAAGGGATTTGCTAATATCAGCAAAACAAAATGAAGCAGCTAAAAAAGAGGTATTCATGTTTTTATGTATTTTTAGGTATTTCAAAATACTAATGTCTTACCTTCACTGTAGTCTGACTCTGAAACCTCAGACTCTCCCTCAGAGTAGTCCTCACTCTCCTCCTCCGAGCCGAGTTCTTCGTCAGTGGGATTGTAAGCTCCATCATCTTCCGAGTCCTCCTCTTCCTCTTGGTCGGCTTCATCTTCAGAATCTGGGTCCAAGAAAGACCATCCACCCTACAAGTGGTT
>NC_051408.1:1262686-1262921 GCF_015228065.2 Penaeus monodon
AAACACACAAAAATAATTACAAATTTGAAAATGAACGGATAAATATACTGTAATGACAACAACATTAAGCTTCAGCATGTACCTGCTCAAAGAAACCATCTGGGTCATCAATGATGGTCTTCATAACCTTGGCCCAGTTCAGTGACTGCACGCCCTCGGAATACCTGATATCACATGAGCTGAAGAAAAAACAAAAACATTAGTACTATGCCTCAAATAGGTTGCTAAAAGCCTT
>NC_051408.1:1263652-1264668 GCF_015228065.2 Penaeus monodon
TTCTCCAGCTTTGCAACACTCCCTGTTTTCCACATTAACAATCAAATTCATTATTTCATTACTTTAGTCATTCCAACTGTCTTCACAAAAATAGTAAAAAATACATACTTGAGCCACTCTTTCACATGATCCAGCATGTTCATTGGGATGGCATTGATCATGGCCGTTTTTCTGGTGTAATCCTTGAACACAAACACCATATCGAAGTTCTTTAAGTGGAATTGGACTCTTTCAAAATGGACTAATTCTATTTCGTCCAACACTATCACAAATGGAGGCCACTCAGTCAAGTTGACAATACACCCTGGAAATCAAAATACCATTGTTTGTTTGGTAACATGCATGAACAATACAAAATAATTGGGGAAGAACATGAACTAAATACATGATAAAGCTTTAATCAATTAGTATCAATTCAGAAATCATGATAGGAGAAAAAATTCTTACTAACATCTCTTCTCAATGAGCCTGAGGAGTCATATTGCCAGTTTATAAGCACTATACTGAATCATGTTAACCCTTTGGTACCTGAGGTTGGCTGCAGGAGAACAGTAGAACGGAAGGGAGCACCAGGGAAACCAAGTTCGCGGAATGGTGTGTCAAATTCAATCTGGTGTTTTGTCATTGTTTCCACCTAAAACAAGTGGTTTGGAATTAATTATCTTTTTATGTTAAATCTAAATCAGTGAAATTCACCCATTAGCATCTTCAAGTTTTATCTTAATCTACAACCACCTGGGCAAATTCATGACCATCATTTATTCAATCATCCCTTTCTCAGTCAAAATGAAATTATATTTTGAGTCATGAAAAATGCTTTCCCCTTTTAAACCTTCCACCTTTTTTGAAAGCTCTTGAATGCAGATGTGAGTTTGTGTCGTAATTCTCTCTCAGCCTGTTCTGCCGACAAGTCATCACGGTCGTGCATGTGTGATGTTGCCAAAGGGAAATTTGAAAAAACCCCGGGGTTTTTTTTAAAAAAAAAAATTTTTTTAAAAATCTTTTAACCCCTTTTT
>NC_051408.1:1264687-1265089 GCF_015228065.2 Penaeus monodon
CCCCTTGAAAATTTTTTTTTGGGGGGGGGCCTTTTTTTGGGGGGGGTTTTTTGGGAAAAAAACCCCCCTTTTTTTTTTAAAATTTTTTAAAAGGTTTTTTTTTCCCCAAATTCCCCGGGGGAAAATTTTAATTTCCAAACCCCAAAAAAAAATTTTTTTTTAAAAAAACCCTTTTCCAAATAAAAAAAAAAAAAATTTTTAAAAAATTTTTAACCCCCAAAATTTTTTAAAAAAATTTTTAACCCCTTTTTTTTCCAAACCTTTTAAAAAACCCCAACAAATCTTTTCCCCCCGGGGGGGGGCCCCCCCAAAAAAATTTTTCGGGGGCCCCCAAAAATTTTCCAAATTTTTTTTTTTTTTGGGGGGGTTTTTTTTTTTAAAAAAAAAATTTAATTTTTTTTT
>NC_051408.1:1265151-1266027 GCF_015228065.2 Penaeus monodon
TTTTTCCCCCCCCTTTTTAAAAAAAAAATTTTTTTTTTAAAAAATTTTTTTTAAAAAAAATTCTTTTTTTTTTTAAAAAAAAAAAACCCCCCCCAAAAAACCTTTTTTTTTTTTGGGGGGTTGGGGGAAAAATTTTTTAAAAAGTTAGCCCTTTTTTCCTTTTTTTTTAAAAAAAATTTTTTTGGGGGGAAAAAAAAAAAAAATTTTTGGGGTTTTTAAAAAGGGGGAAAAATTTTTAAAAAAAAATTTAAAATGAAAAAATTTAAAAAAAAATTTAAATTTTTTAAAAAAAAAAATTTTTTTTTTTTTTTTCCCAAAAAAATTTTTTTTTTTAAAAAAAATTTTTTTTCCAAAAAAAAAAGGAAAACCCCCTTTAAAGGCCCTTTTAAAAAAATTTTTTTTTTAAAAAATTTTTGGGGAAAAGGTAAAATTTTTTTTTTTGGAAATTTAAAAAAAAAAAAACCAATTTTTGTAAAAATTGAAAATTTTTCCCAAAAAGGGTTTTTTTAAAAAATTTTTTTTAATTCTTTTTCCCCCTTTCCCTTGGGGGTTTCTTTTTTTAAAAAAAAAAAATTTTTTGGGGGTTTGGGTTAAGGGGGGGGAAAAGCCCCCGGGTTTTTAAAAAAAACCCCCCCCAAAAAGTTGGGGGGGGTTTTTTTTTTTTTTGGGAATGGGGGTTTTTTTTTTTTAAACAAATTTTTTTGGGGGGGGTTTTTTTTAAAATTTGTTTTTTCCCTTTTCCCCCCTTTTTTTTTAAAATTTTTTTTTCCTTAAAAATTTTAAAAATTTTTTTTTTAAAATTTAAAATTTTTTTTTTTTTAAAATTTTTTAAAAAAAAAATTTTTTTTTTTTTAAAAAGGGGGGACAAATATTTTT
>NC_051408.1:1266051-1266312 GCF_015228065.2 Penaeus monodon
TTTTTTTTTTTTTTAAATATTTTTAAAATTAAAAAAAAAAAATTTAAAAAAAATTTTAAAAATATAAAAAAAAAAATTTAAAAATTTTTTTTAAATAAAAAAAAAAAAATTTTTTAAATTTTATAAAAAAAAAAAAAAAATTTATAAAAAAAAAAATATATTTTAATAATATTTAATATATATAAAAAAAATTTAAAAATAATAAAAATTTAAAAAAAATTTTTTTAATTTTTTTTTAAAAAAACTTTTTTTAAATAAAAA
>NC_051408.1:1267636-1267807 GCF_015228065.2 Penaeus monodon
CCCCAAAAAAAAATTTTTTTTTCCCAAAAAAAAATTTTTTTAAAAAAAATTTTTTTTTTTCCCCCCCCCCCCTTTTTTTTTTAAAATTAAAAAATTTTTTTTTAAAAATTTCCCCAAAAATTTTTCCCCAAATTATAATTTTAAATTTTTTTTTTTTTTAAAAAAAAAAAA
>NC_051408.1:1267847-1268389 GCF_015228065.2 Penaeus monodon
AAAAATTAATAAAAAAAAAAAAAAATTTTTATTTTAAATAAAAAAAAAAAAATTTTTTTTAAAAAAAAATTTTTAATATAAAAAATTTAAAAAAAAAAAAAACATAATAAAATTTTTAAAAAAAAAAAAAAAAAAATTTTTTTTTTAAAAAAAAAAAAATAATATATAAAAAAAAAAAATTAAAAAAATTTTTTTTTAAAAATAAAAAAAAAAAATATATAAAAAGGGGGGGGGGGGAAATTTTAAAATCCCAAACCCCTGCAAGTGTAAAAAAAATTTTGGGGGGTTTTTTTAAAAAAAAAAACAATTTTCCCCAAAGGGGGAAATTTTTTATCTGATTTCCCAAAAGCTTTTTTCACTTTTATAACACTTATTATACTAAATATCAAAACTTTTATTCCTCCATGGAACAAAACTTAATTAAACTTAGGGAAAAGGGGAAATTAGATGAATGTCACATATGATAATGAATAAAACACATTTCACAAGCCAAAACGTCAGTGAACATTAAGTGTTCACTGTGGCAATGAGTTAATCTATTA
>NC_051408.1:1268462-1268777 GCF_015228065.2 Penaeus monodon
ACAAAAGTGACACTGAACTGGTCAATAAGAAATGAGGAAACCCACTTTAAAAAAAAAGAGAACTCCATTTCTTTTTAAGAAGACAGGGATCAGGGTAGGGAATAAGCCATCACTTTTACCAATATTTGAACCTGGGTGGAAGAAGTTAAATTTTGGGAAAGGGGTAATTTTCCCCCAAAGCTCTGGGGAAAAATTTTTGATCATGGAAATAGGGAAAAGGGACTGGCAGGGCCCTAGAAAGGGGAAGATTGGGCAGTCTCGTATTTTTCGATCTGGAAAAACAGATAATGGGAAAAGGGTTCATTAAAAACTGAC
>NC_051408.1:1268810-1269867 GCF_015228065.2 Penaeus monodon
CTAGGAAATGGGTTTAAAAAGAAAAATGCCATCAGAAAAAAAGGGTTTCACACATTATATTATTTTCACCCGCAAGCAAAATCTTTTATATAAAATAGTATGATTGGGGTTTTCCTTTAAAACAAAGCAAAACATATGGGAATTTTTCAGAAACTTTGGAAACCCCTAAAATCACTAAAATAATAAACAAAACTTACCAACAAAGATCTTCAGTTCTATTATTTCTGGTTCTTTAGGGAGTAGGTTTGCTGATCTGTAAGACACAGTTGATTTGCGGAAATTTCGGTTTTTCCCTTTTTTGCCCTTTTAGAAGTGCAGACGTTCCTTTTCCGCATCTTCATCCCACTGCCCCTCCCTTTTTGGTGTTGACGACGCTTTTCTTCCATTGACTGCTCTGACTAAAGGAGTGATAACAGATCATAAGTATCCTGCTTTCATGACACAGTCTTGAAGTTTGCTTTTAATATGAAAAGACCAGCAGCAAGATGCAGAACACTTAACTGTCAAAAATAATCCAGTGCGATTAGAACCACAGCTAACTACTACACACCAGTAATATAATTTATAAAATTTGTAAGGGTACTATTGCTAACTCCCCCAAGAAAATTTTTCCAAAAAATTTTTATTCCCCCGGCAAAAAAGTAAATTTGCTTTAAATCCTTAGAATACTGGGGTATACAACATGAAAAATTAAGGGGGTTTACCCACCTTGGGAACGAAAATTCCCTTTAAAATAGTAAACCCTTTTTTTGGTACTTTGGGTTGCTACTCAAAAACCTTTTTTTTTATGTGCTACATAAAATGTTTTGATTTTTGTTAAAACACAAAGGAATGAATGTGTCAAGGAAAATTACATGTGTGTTGCAGTGTCAGGGAATATACAAATACTTCAAATTATGCACAAGAAATGCTTTCTTTGAGATGATACCTAATCATCACATTTACTAATAATCTGATGTGATTATCTTGGAATTTTGTTGCAATAGAAGTGATAGCTAACAATTCTTACTGTCAAAGTGTGTTGAAGTGTATGACTGTTTATCAGTGTTTAATACAA
>NC_051408.1:1269965-1270906 GCF_015228065.2 Penaeus monodon
CCCATACTAGGGAATTTAAAATCAATACATTTTTTTTTAACCTACATGGTGGTTGTAAGTTTTTTTTTTGGGGAAAAACACATGCAGTTTTTTTTAGCTGCAGGGAAAGTTAAAAAACTGATCTACAAACCAACCCTTTAAACCCCTAAGCGCTGAATGTCACAAAATTCTTTTGGGAGCTCTTGATTAATGGGGTTCAGCACTTCCCAGGGAAACAATTTGCAAATGAAATAATCAAAACGAGCAAAGCTTATTTAGCATAAAAATTTTTTTTTAAAAAGACTATGAATCAAAATTTAAAGAATAATGTCTGACACTTCGAATTCATAATTGGATTTTTAAGACCATGCAAAAAGCAAAATGGAAGAATCCAATTAATTCAGCCATTTTGATTTTCAAATCTTTAAATAAGGAATCTAAATGAATTTGAAATATCACAATCTATTAAGCTTTACCAATAGTGCCGCTTCAAATGCATAAAAAATTTTAGGGTTTTCCCCCCATATCAAAAAGCTTCTGGCTAATCTGCTATAACTGATGGCAACATACCATCCAGTATTTCCAGTTCAATAAATATCACATCCAAAGTCTAGAAAACATTGCATTCAAAAAAAACAGAAGCATAACCATTTATATGGTATCATACAAGAGAGAAATAACCTTTTAGACTTTCTTTCTGGCTATTCATGCAATTGCCTGATACTTCTGCTACACAAATGCTGATTGCTATCACCATTTTGTTTCAGACTAAAGACAGACCTTCAATAGTAAGCTCTGAAAATTAGCAATCAGTAGCTTAGGATTTGGTAAATGTCCAACCTTAAAAACAAATACTTCCCAAGATTTCTGTCTGAGGCTGGCCATTCTTCTACTGACTAAACGAAACTCCACTTCCAATAATGGGAATTCAGCTACTGCATACCAAGCAAAATTTGCAGTCA
>NC_051408.1:1271000-1271356 GCF_015228065.2 Penaeus monodon
CAAAAACCCCAAAAGGGGCCCTCCCCCTACCCAAAATTTCATTCTACAGAGAAAAATGCAGGATAAAAAAGAGAGAGCTAGAAGAAAAAAAAAATCAGCAGGGAAAAACGTAAAACACCACCTCACTTCCCAAGTAAATTACAAAAAAATAGGTCTTTTTTTTCTGCAATGTGTCAGCTTAAAGAGGCATACTTAAAACTTGCCAAATTTTATCTAATTACAAAAACCCTATTTTCCTATTTGGGAAGTTAAAAATTGACTTTTTGGCATTAACACTTCATAGAGAAATGCATAGTGAATGCCTAATTAAGAAGCTAAATCATTAAATTCAGCAAAATTTTTCAGTTTTTCAAAAC
>NC_051408.1:1271381-1271785 GCF_015228065.2 Penaeus monodon
AAAATGGGTAAATTATTAAACTGGTCAAAAAATTTATGGACATAAAATAGTAACAAATGATGAAAAAAAGAAAAGACAAAATGGAGTAGGAGAAATAAAAAGCCCCCTAAAAAAAAAAACTGGAAAAAAAAGAAACCCCAGCATTTGATTGAATTAACAAAAACCGTGCCAGAACCCTAAATTTAAAAAATGAAAAGCCTTTGTCCCTCCCGCATTGCCCAACCTGAAATGTGGTAACAGATAAACCCCCCCTCACGCCAAAAGGAATCATTTCATTAGACCAAAGGCAATATAAATCACTGTTTGATGGGGTACAAAAACCAAACCCCTACATGTAATAGAGAAATAGGCTTTAATTCACCCGGGACTCCATTATTGATTAAAAATGAACACGCACAAAAATG
>NC_051408.1:1271823-1272472 GCF_015228065.2 Penaeus monodon
TCAAGAAGGGGACTGTTAAATTTTACACACCCATGAAAAACAGGGAAATTTTTTTTCACACATTTCCAAAACTAAAGGCCAGTTTTTATATATGACATGACTGTTTTTATCTTATTAAGGGAAAAATAAAATTTTTCCCCAAAAAAGATTATTCCCAACAGATTATAAACATTTCAATCATTTAAAATTCCCAAATTCTTAAATCACTTTGATAAAAGGGAAAAGGTAATTTTTTTAAAAACCCAAAATCAGATATTCAGGTATTTTTACAGCATTTTTCCCTTTTTGCCAAAAATTATTCTCACTAAAAAAAATCATATACTAAAAAAACAAAAAGGGCCCAAATTTAAAAATGACCAAAAATTTTTTACTTTTTAACCCCCTTTGATTTTAATTTTTAAATTCATAAAAAAACTGATAAATTTCCCATTCCTTACATTTAAATAAAAAAAAATGGAAACTAATATCTCAGTCCCCAAACCCTATATTGCACCCCAAAAAAAGTCATTTGAACAATAAAATATCAACCTAAAAAAATTCCAGACAATACTTGAGAAAAAGGAAAGCATCTTACCCTCACTTCAGTCCCGAATGGCAAGGGGGCGCTTCCCTCTTCCCCCAACTCTGAGGGGTCCCTTTCCCTTTTCCC
>NC_051408.1:1272505-1272572 GCF_015228065.2 Penaeus monodon
AAAAATAAAGTGATATTCGGTTCACAGTTATAACTGCAGGTCTGAGAATTGAGTGCCATCAAAAACA
>NC_051408.1:1272623-1275317 GCF_015228065.2 Penaeus monodon
TGTCACTGAAGGAGAGTAGAAATTGTTTCTAAACTAATAGACAGTCAGCAGCAACCTAAATTTTTCTCACAGCACAGAATTACACTTAAAAATATATACAATAAGCATATGAAGACAAGACCATTTCACAGAAACTTGCCCTTCAACCAAAACCTAATATTGCAATAACATTTTCATTTTACATATAACTATCTAAAGGAAAGTTTAAGTAAAAGACTTTCTACCTTTCTGATACACAAACCTTAAGAAAAACACCAATGTTCTTCAGCTTCTTTTTGCTTGATGCGGTCAGGACTGTTGCTGGTTGGCCCTGTCAACAATGATTTAGTTGTTACTTTTCCTTCAGACTATATGGCACAGTATTTATCACTTAACCAATCATTTTCAAAATCTTTTCAGAACATAAGCTGATGTGAAATGGACTACACTTACCTCATTGACAACTACAGTGTCACCAATAAAGAGAGCATATTTCTTCCCTTCACTGTCTTTGGCCTCTGAGTTTGTGAGGTCTGAGAAACCGAGATTTACATTGTACACCTGTCCCTTCTTGGCTGCTGAAGTCGTCTTTGGTCCAACCAAAAGTGAAGATTCACGGAACTCGATACCCATGCCAAACCTGGTGGTAGAAGACAGCTGTCTCTTAAAGCACACCACCAAATATCAAGTTGATATAGCAGCAACTTAATCTACATCTCCTTTTCTGAAATATGTTCAGAATTATTAATAAAGTTTTGACTCACCCAACTGCCTTGGTTAACTTATCAACTAAATCTTCTCGCTTACTCTTTACATGCTTGTATACTTCATCGTACACATCAGATAATTTTACCCCATCCTGGAAAAAAGTAGAATCCTTTGTAATTAACAACAACTGGGTCAAAGTTATTTGTATCTTTCCTTAAACATTTTAACAAAATAATGACTGTTATGAGTAAATATAGAACAACTCACGGAAAGATGTTACAGATAAATAAAGACAAACCTGTAATTTATTAATCATCTTGTCAAAAAGCTCAAGGAGAAACTCATAATCCTTCTGCATGTTTCCTGCTGGGTTGACCATGAAAGTTCGACAGATATTGGAACAATAGTTCTTGTAGCGGACACCCATACAGCAGACAATGGCACCGAAGTGCATAGGATTTTTGTCACTGTTGAAGGTAAATAAAATGTATTAACATCTCAAGCACTACTTATCTCTATGACAGAATGAAAAGTAAAAATGCTATCTGAAGAAATGCATATAATAATAATAAAAATTCCAACTAAATATAAGCCAATTGTCATGCCAGTCACAGTTCTAGAATGAAATAGAAGACAAACTACAAACTACAACCTTCTGCATCAATACTCACCTGTAATGAATCTAACTAACCTAACCTCAGTGAACAAAGTTAGGCCTATCTTTAACATGAAATGAAAAGTTCTTTAAATATTACCTTGAAACACTGAATTTCAGGGCATAGTTCCCTCCAGACTGAATAATGGGAGGGTAACAAGGCTCTATCTGCTGTGTGTCATAGCTACCCACATACTTCTTGTCAGTCATGGCTTGCTCCACTCCCTCGGCAAGTTTTGCATGCTTTACCTACATGTATGAGATAAAATGAGTGGGTGTGAATTCTTCTATTTCACATAAACAAGCAGGATTTTAGCAATAGAAAATGTGAAAACTTTTTACACTTTTTTTTTTTTGTACAAAAAAGTGAAAATAACAAGCAGAACAGGTTTTTGATTTCTAGTCACTCTCCAAGATGCATATCCATGCTCCAAGAACATGGATTCTGTCATCAACTGTCACCATTGGCTAAGAATCTCAACCAAAACTATATTCCAAACATGTTAAATCTCAATTCAAATTTAAGTAAATTTCATCATACAAAGAACTGCAGCATTTTCACTGAACCTTCTTGTCTCTGTCAATGATGTCCATAATCTGTTCCTTGAGGTACTTGGAGAAAACATCAACAGTTGCATTGCTAGCCTTCTTGATAATAGCAATCTCAGACTCCTCCTTTGCAGACATTACTAGGGCCATGGTCGCACTCATATCAACCTGAGGTATAAATCCATTGTTAGCTTTGCTATCAAGATCAGTAAGATATATTTCATACATAATAGAAAAGTTAACACCAAGGCTAAAAATACCTGATGTGAAACTAATATACAACTACTATCACCACAGAGTTCTTGAAAGCATGTCTTAAGATACCTGTTCGAAGTTAGCTTCCTTCACTGCTTTTCTCCAAGCATCAATGAGCTCCGAAGAGAATTTATCTTTCGCATACACACCAATCTTTGAGCCTCCCTTGCTTCCTTTAATGGCATCCACCAACTTGGATATGTTGGCCTTGTCTTTATCACTCTAAGAAGAAAAAAGGATTACTAATTAAAGCCAAAGGCATATATTTGAATTTGCAAAGAAATATTCATACAAGAAAGTATATGGCATTACTCAATAGTCCTCTCTTTCTTCACCCGAGAGTTTGTCTTCATTTTCAGACGTGGAAATGTTTAAAAATCTTGGGACTATCAACGACTTGCGACATACCTTATCCCTGATGAGCAGCTTGACTGGAGGAACATTGCTGTTTTCATCTTTATGCTTTTCTAAACATTCCAGGATTTGGATCTGTAAAATTAAAAAGGTATATCATCCTCTTATCATATACAACCATAGGGTCCCGCTGG
>NC_051408.1:1275394-1276931 GCF_015228065.2 Penaeus monodon
CCTTATCTAGATTGCCCCAAATACTAATATAGGAAAGCTACTTTTGTTTCTCCAAATAGGAATGGTCTCAATTTTACCCAATGAATCTTTTCTTCATCAACTTTGCCACTATTCAAGGATTTACTACAGTCAAAACAAAGTCATACCTTCTTTTTGCTTGCAAGGAAGTAAACGGCCTTTTCACAACAGACCATGATGGTGTCAGTGAGCTCGTATCCGAAAAGCCATGTCTGAGTTGCTGTCGACTTGGAATAAATAACTTCTTGGTCTGCCCCAACTGTTGACACCAGGGAATCAGCCTTTCCAAAGCCATCTTCCTTGTTGTTTTCTGCTTTCTGCAATTACAAAATCACTGGCATTACAGTGGATGCTAAAAGCATGTTCCTTGATGTACTTGTATAAAAAATAAATTCACAGCAATCTGGCTTAATTTCTGCTTAGGTGGAAGACTGATAAATGGATTTCAAGTTCTCTGAAATGTGACTTACACACATTACTTTTCTGAAGAAAAAATTATCAACTCGAGCTATGTTCCCTGGAAATTGAATGCAACCTTATTTGGTAGAATAGTAACATTCCCCTCTAGATCTCATAGCACTGCAAATTCATGTAAAAAAAAATATGATACTCTGCAAAAAAATAAATAAAAGAGATTTGTAGGCCTTAACACATCTGACAAAGAAAAAGAGGAAAAAACAAAAAAAGGAAAAAGAAAAGGAGAAAAAAAGCAGAAAAAAGAAAAACCAGCCAATATTAATTATTTCCTTTTTCCCAATTTCACAGACCTGCCACGACCCAACCCGTTCACCTACTGCACGATCTAAATTCCCTTAACCTTACGGGGGGGGGGGAGAAAGCAGGAGATGGAGGAGGAAAAAGCTTCGCCAGCAAATCCTTTCCCAAGCATCACAAACTTCACAAAACTCTTTCCCAGCTGCCTTCGTGCGAGAGGTCCAGCCACACCAGTTCAACCAACATTGCATAATTGTTATTCCTCTCACAAGTACAAACTGAAAATGTGAACACTCCGTTCAGATTCTGGTCCCTAATGCAAAACAACAACGGAAACGCGCGCGAAATAACACCTGAAGAAATAACTTTGGGTAAACAAATTGTCATTCTCTCAGACCTGTTGCCACACAACATTCAAGGTCTTTGGCCAGAGGCTGGGACGAAAGGCTCCAGTGGTCTCGAGGCGACGGCAACGACAGGAGACGAGGGTAAACAGACAGGCGCAAGCATAGCTGGGGGGGGCTGTTTAGAGGGGGGGGGAGACAAACCACCTTGCCCTCCAGCCCCGCAAGGGGAACGTCCTCCCTGGGCCGCCCTCAGGCCTCGGCCCGGCCTTCCCGGCAATGCTGGCCGGCTGCCGGTCGCCCCCTGCAGTCCCTGGGGGCCCACAGGCAGGCCCCAGGATTCCCTCGGGGCAGACCCTCGTGAGCCCCACGAGGCGGCGCTGGCGGGGAGGCCGACAGCCCCGTCGGGCGCCGCTCGGCCCGACGGCCCGCGACGCCACTTCGCCGACCGGGCCTCAGCC
>NC_051408.1:1276971-1277311 GCF_015228065.2 Penaeus monodon
AGGACGCGACGCCGGAGAGTCACTCCTCGCTCTCGGGCCTGCAGGGCGGGAACCTCGGCCGCGACGCTTGGTGCTCGAGACCCGAACGGAGTCAAAGAGAGGCAGAAGCAGGGAAACCGAGACCAGCCAGCTCACCTTCCAGGCCGAATAGCCTTGTTCATCCGCCGGAAGAGGCGTCCTTGTCTATGTTGATGGACATCCCTCCGCCTCTCGTGGAAGAGCAGCTTCTGAGCGCACCTCGAGCCCGGAGTCGGCGGCCGCAGGGGCGAGTGGCGCGGGAGCGGAATGGCGCGCGGGGACAACACCGCCGCGAGAAGACGCTCGCGATGCGCACGGCGGC
>NC_051408.1:1277343-1277547 GCF_015228065.2 Penaeus monodon
CGTTCGAGTGTGGGCGGAATTCCGAGGGTTGGCTCGGCCTCCGGGGTCAGGGGCGGAGGGGCGAGGGGGCGAGGGCTCGGAGGGGGGTCTTTTCGAGGGGGTTAAAGGCGTTGCGGGTTGGGGGGGAATTCTTCTTTTCACTGCCGGGTTGTTTTTCTGGCGGTTGCGAATGTTCCCCGAGTTTGTTTTCGGCGCGTAAATATG
>NC_051408.1:1279983-1281633 GCF_015228065.2 Penaeus monodon
TGGCGATTTCTCTGATTTCTTTATGCGCTCGCTTTGTTGCGAGCGCCCCCCCCCCCTGCATCCCCATGAGTGCCAACACCAACAAGACATTTGACGGAATTTTAAAACGAAAAAAAACTGACTAGCTAGCATGTTTAGGCTTGCTACTTGGCCCGCTGGGGAAAAGCTGGGCGACGCTCCTTGGGCGCGTGTTTTGTTAACTACGAGGAAGGACGTGCGCCCTGAAGATTCCTGGGTTCTGCACGAGCGTCTCCAACTTCGCAAAAGAGGGCTGCGTGGAGCGTTTAGCGGGGGGGGCGGTGCCCCTGAGCCCTGGGCTTCTGCCCCGCGAGGGGGTTTCCTCATGACCCTTCCGGAAAAACACGTTGAAGGAGCATTTGGCCGAACGGCGAACCCCGGGGGCCCTCTCGCTCCGCACGCCCTCCCGGGCCCCCGGGCCCCTGACAGACGTCTTCAGGAGTTTCACCGTGCGGGTTTCACCACGTGACCTAAGTGCAAAACGTCCGCAAAAAACTGAGCCGAGGGAACCTCGAGTCCACCCAATCATGACTTGGTCTCTCTTGCCGCGTTGGGGATAGGCGGCCCCCATGAAAACCCCCAATAAAAAGCCTTGTACTGCGATTGCTATTTCAACGGATCCCCTTTGCGGTCCTTGTGATCTCCCCGGCCTCAGCTGATCTTCGGGAAAGCTGTTAACGGCAGAGACGATGTCCCGTAAAAACATTTTCGAAGTGATCGAGCTGGGCGAGCCCCGGCATGATAAGCGCCTCCCCTAGAGGGAAAGTGCGGCGGTACTTAGCCAAGGAGCTCTCCCCCTGGCCTCCCCCCTGTCCACGCTGGAGGGCAGCCCGCAGCTTGCCCTCACCCTGCCCAGAGGAGAGGCAGCCCCAAGCCCCGGGCCCCCCCCTGCCCACGGGGGAGGGCAGCCCAACCCGAGGCACGCCCCCTCGAGGGGCCCTCAAGAGCATCATGCACGTGCGGATCAATCGTGGAGGAGAGGCCGGGGGAGCGGAGGTGGGAAGATTCTGGCTCGTTTTGCGCCGACGCAGCCTGCCCGTCGTGCCTTCCGGTGCTTTGGAAGTACACGAAAAGGCAGTTACATGGTGAGCGCCGGCGCCCACGGCAAGGTGTTCCACCCTGGTCAACAATTGCAAAAACACCCCAAGAGTCTGACGAAGTTAAGGGTTTCCCGCTGGAGGCCATGAAATGAGGGCGTTGGGGGGCAGGTGGGGCCGGCACCTTACGGAGTCTGCCCCGATATGCTGTGTCTCTTGGTCACGAGGCCGCCCGCCCGGCAAGCGCCCTCGCGAGGACGAGGACGAGCGGCCCAGAAAACGAGGCCCACTCAAGGCGAGGAGCAGGTCGCTTCAGCGGGGCAGATCGCCCAGGGCCTGAGAAGAAGCGTCCCCCCGGAGACCAAGAAAAAAGGTCGCTCGCAGCCCCCTCCACTGCAGACACCCCAAGATCAGAGGTTGCCCGGAACCCCCGCTGTCTTCTCGAAAGGGGACCGGGTCCACCCCACCCCACCCCACCCCGACAAACACGCTAACATCTAAAAACCTTTAATTTATACATACCTATTCATAGATTCTTAGGGGGTCTGCGTTCAACAGGCCTTTTGCATCCCTTTTTCATGACCCCCTATTCTAT
>NC_051408.1:1285312-1285422 GCF_015228065.2 Penaeus monodon
TTAAAAATCTGATACGGCCTGTGCACTCCGAACCACTTGGGGGAGAAAGAATAAGATATGGAGGCACTCAAATTTACGAACCTGGGATGGTCCACCCGCTTATGTAAATA
>NC_051408.1:1285555-1285627 GCF_015228065.2 Penaeus monodon
AAGTAAATTTAGTGTACTTTGGGATAAGATTATTACCAACTTAATAAGAATTGTTGTTTTCAACTTTGTAAA
>NC_051408.1:1286003-1286215 GCF_015228065.2 Penaeus monodon
TTATCAGTACAAAATGGCCATAGAAGTGATTCTAGCTTGAATACAACATATTGGTTTAAATTTGAGAAATACAGAAGCGCACGGGCTGGCCACTGGATGGTTTTAATATTCGAGGTGGTGGTTATGTATATAAACATATGCACATAAGACTGACCATTTTAACCATCCTCATTTAATATGAGTATTACCATTTTTAAATAAAGAAAAAATAT
>NC_051408.1:1286251-1286456 GCF_015228065.2 Penaeus monodon
CGCTTTATTGGTGTTTGTAAAAAATGTCCGTTGGCATTCAGTCATTTGAACACAATATCTTCGAAAACAAGTGAACAAAATGATGCCTGTGTGGGGTCGATATTTTCTGTATTTATGGTACCCAAAACCAACGGTAGCATCCTCAGGTTGCATTTTCTACTGGAAACGATGAAAAGGGTGCACTATCTGTATCAACTCCTTATGA
>NC_051408.1:1286516-1286819 GCF_015228065.2 Penaeus monodon
TTCAATACAAGAAAATATTTCATTTATTTTTCTGAAGTTCAAAATTCTAACCAAGGGCGGATTTGTATCGAAGTGCTCACTACAATGTTAACCAATTTCAACTCAAAACAAATTTGCCAGCGGAAGATGGTAACAACCATTAGAGCGAATCCAAACTGAAATATCATCATTACTTACATTTTTACTTTTTAAGATCCTAGGTACACACAGAGACCCCTACATAAACTACTGTATATTACTAGGAGGTCTTGATAGAAAGCATATTTCATGTATAAATGTGCACTAAACTTGTTTTTGAAAAAA
>NC_051408.1:1286878-1286954 GCF_015228065.2 Penaeus monodon
TATTCACAAACTCATATCTATGCGCAATGTCATTATCAAATGCCATATGCAAAAGTCCACTGGGGTGTACCTGCCG
>NC_051408.1:1287046-1287523 GCF_015228065.2 Penaeus monodon
AGTTTTCTCATTCTTATACGTATAACACAGGCTAGCTAACTCAATTAGACCCTTTACCCCCCCCCCCCTCCATTTTGGGATGGTCCCCTTCAAGTAATGTTTATGATGGCTGATCTTCTAGTTCTGCGTACTGCAAGCATTTATTTATTTCTCAATTTCTAGTACGTTTACCTCTTTAAGTACTGTTACAGAAGGGATTTGCAAATATCAGCAAAACAAAATGAAGCGGCTAAAAAAGAGGTATTCATGTTTTTATGTCTTTTTAGCTATTTCAAAATACTAATGTCTTACCTTCACTGTAGTCTGACTCTGAAACCTCAGACTCTCCCTCAGAGTAGTCCTCACTCTCCTCCTCTGAGCCGAGTTCTTCGTCAGTGGGATTGTAAGCACCATCATCTTCCGAGTCCTCCTCTTCCTCTTGGTCGGCTTCATCTTCAGAATCTGGGTCCAAGAAAGACCATCCACCCTACAAGTGGT
>NC_051408.1:1288032-1288275 GCF_015228065.2 Penaeus monodon
AAACACACAAAAATAATTACAAATTGAAAATGAACGGATAAATATACGGTTTAAAGACAAAAAACATTAAGCTTTAGCATGTACCTGCTCAAAGAAACCATCTGGGGGCATCAATGATGGTCTTTATAACCTTGGCCCAGTTCAATGACTGCACGCCTCGGAATACCTGATATCACATGAGCTGAAGAAAAAACAAAAACATTAGTACTATGCCTCAAATAGGTTGCTAAAAGCCTTGCAATG
>NC_051408.1:1290944-1291257 GCF_015228065.2 Penaeus monodon
ACTCCCTGTTTTCACATTAACAATAAAAATTCATTATTTCATTAATTTAGTCATTCCAACTGTCTTCAAAAAAATAGTAAAAAATACATACTTGAGCCACTCTTTCACATGATCCAGCATGTTCATTGGGATGGCATTGTCATGGCCGTTTTTCTGGTGTAATCCTTGAACACAAACACCATATCGAAGTTCTTTAAGTGGAATTGGACTCTTTCAAAATGGGACTAATTCTATTTCGTCCAACACATCACAAATGGAGGCCACTCAGTCAAGTTGACAACACCTGGAAATCAAAATACCATTTTTGTTTGGT
>NC_051408.1:1291357-1291538 GCF_015228065.2 Penaeus monodon
ACAATATTACAAACAAAATTTTGGGTACGCCCCCCCCCCCTTTTTGGGCTTAGTGGGGGGGTGTGAAGGCCAATCTCAGAGTCCTTCCCGTCCGGCGGGAATCCCCGGGACGCGGCCCCTTCCCCCTCCCGAGGCTTAGCGAGCAAAATGGGCCGCTGCTCCGGGTTTTCAGTTATATGCA
>NC_051408.1:1291725-1292009 GCF_015228065.2 Penaeus monodon
TTCCCTGTATGTGTAAGTGTAAGAGTGTCTGTGTATCAGCATGATATTTCATTATTCCCAAATATATTGCTTTTATTATTATCATTTTCATCCCAACGTGAGTGTCAAGATTATCATCATTATGGTTATGTTGCATTATTACCACAGTTATTTTAGGAAATATATACTTGCATTTCGAGATAAAATTTTATAAATTTCCACACATACAGAAGAATATAGATAACATGGATTCTGAACCTATTTTAACAGCCGGTTCCTTTTTATCAAAATTACGGGGGATTAAA
>NC_051408.1:1292230-1292612 GCF_015228065.2 Penaeus monodon
CAAAAAATTTAAAAATCGAGAACCAATAAAAAATTAAAAGAAAAGAAAAATCCTTCTCGACTACTTTGCCGGCACATAACGGGTCAGTGTTGCCATTTTCTTCATGAATTCGTCGATATGCCATTTGCAAACGCTTGGTGGCTGTCAGACGAGCTTAAAACTTTGCACGGGTGTTGTAGAGGGGGGTAGGGGGCCCTGGGGGGTCGGGGGCAAAGAGATCGAAGAGATGAAACATAAGGGAGGAAGGCATTTGTCGAAGTGACATTTTTTTTAAGTAGTGATGGTTTTGTTCTCTTTGGTTATGGCCGGTTTTCTTTTTTCTTTTTCTTTTTAAACTTCTTTTTTTCTTTTCGTCCTTTCTTCTTCCCCTAACCTTTTTTCG
>NC_051408.1:1292747-1292831 GCF_015228065.2 Penaeus monodon
ATTGCAGCCTCCTCTATTGCCGTGCAATAGAGGAAAGGTCGCCATAAGCAGTGCCAGGGTGCAGTCAAGGTTGCAGAGAGACAT
>NC_051408.1:1297944-1298010 GCF_015228065.2 Penaeus monodon
ACCGGAGCGATTTTGATAAAAAATATCTTCTTTCCCCATCCACCCCCCCCCCAGACCTTAAATTCA
>NC_051408.1:1298041-1298208 GCF_015228065.2 Penaeus monodon
GCCTTATTTAGTCATCATTGTTAATTGAAAGGGGAAAAGAGGAGAGAGGAAGGGAGAAAATTAGATGGATTGAAAAGAGGAGAAATAATAAATACAATAGAATAAAAGAGGAAGTTAAAAGGGAAGGAGAAGTAACAAACAAATAATGAAAGTGAAGGGTGACAGAG
>NC_051408.1:1298248-1298446 GCF_015228065.2 Penaeus monodon
TAGTCACCCGTATAATATTTCACAGAAAACTTTATAACAGAAAACTTCTTATTTTAGAGCAATAACTATTCTATATTTCAGTTATCAAATTAGGGTCTAATAAGTAGGGAATTATACTGAAGATTATATTTCTTATTCCTTTACGCTTACACAGATTTAAGCACACAATAATGAGTAACTGTGAGCTTTTCACACACA
>NC_051408.1:1299400-1300630 GCF_015228065.2 Penaeus monodon
CTACCTACCTTCAGGGTAGATAGCCGGTTGGTATGGCCCAAGTTGGTTTTCTTAAGAAATACAAGTAAGTTGACCCCAAATAACAGTGCACCGTGTTAAGCGAAATGCACAGTCACAAGATTTTATTGCTGTTTTTATAGCCGTGTATCGCGAACCGGCTAAACGATGTTCTGTCGCACAAAGGGGCAATGGTAAGAAGCCGACATAATATATTATAATTAAAATGGCTATAATCTCCTAGAACTTGTAATAATTAATCTTATAAAGTTAATGCGACAATGTATGAAAGCCAGGTTCAGATCGTTTTCGGATCACGTCCACGGCGAACGGCAAAAAGAACGCAAGAAACCGGTAAAAAGTAAGTCATCCGTAATCATGCTATATAAGTGTAATGAATTGTGATTGAAACCTTACTTGTGCCTATTCGAAAACTATAATAGTTTGATGATATAATATAAACACTGTAATAAGAAATGAAAGCAATGCGATCGTCTTCCGTGCGCCTTTAATCGCCGAATGTCCGTTGTATATGCCCATAGCATTGACTACAACGCCTTTCGATGCTCTAGCGAAGCCAAACTGTCTAATCAATTGCATAATAATTATCAACATTGATGCTGGACTTGAGAATGGATAATTTTCACAACGTAACAATATTTACGTGGCGGAGAAAACCCGTAACTTTATTTAGTTACCCCGTGTTTTTCTGCAAATGATTTGCGATTAGTTGGAAGCAGACGACACACACTTTTGACGAAACGGATGGAGGTTTGTTTAGGACTAATGAGTCTAAAGAGAAATATTTATACAAGCTTTGTTTTTTATTCTTACTTTATATTTAGACGGAGAAATGAAATTTACGTGAACGACATATGGCTCGAGATTTACGTTGCGTAATGTGCAGATTGAAAGTACATCGTTAGTTTTCCTATATTCGCGTATTTACTAGTTAATGATCAATCACTTCGAACAAAATAATCTAGCTCAAAGAGTGAAGTGTGGCTCTCGATCCGTAGAGTTAAACATGAAGTATTGCTAACATTTTTTTTACGATATTTATTATTAGTTCACGTTGTGAATCACCCATTTTCTTTCATCTTACATATTAAGAAATCGAATCAAAGTATCCTCAGCTTTTTGAGCTACATGTTTTGGGAGACAAATACTCATTTTCCGAACAACGACAACAGTTTCACACACATTGCAACGTTAACAATTGAAACAAAACAT
>NC_051408.1:1303569-1304890 GCF_015228065.2 Penaeus monodon
AAAAAGGCTAGAAGCTAAAAGCGAAGGAGAAAGAACAAACAAATAATGAAAGTGATCAGTGACAGAGTAAAAAACGGTGGTAATTCTTTTGGTTTCCCACAGCCATCCAGCCTTGCAAAAATGATGTTTTGTTTCAATTGTTAACGTTGCAATGTGTGTGAAACTGTTGTCGTTGTTTGGAAAATGATATTGTCTCCCAAAACATGTAGCTCAAAAAGCTGAGGATACTTTGATTCGATTTCTTAATATGTAAGATGAAAGAAAATGGGTGATTCACAACGTGAACTAATAATAAATATCGTAAAAAAAATGTTAGCAATACTTCATGTTTAACTCTACGGATCGAGAGCCACACTTCACTCTTTGAGCTAGATTATTTTGTTCGAAGTGATTGATCATTAACTAGTAAATACGCGAATATAGGAAAACTAACGATGTACTTTTCAATCTGCACATTACGCAACGTAAATCTTCGAGCCATATGTCGTTCACGTAAATTTCATTTTCTCCGTCTAAATATAAAGTAAGAATAAAAACAAAAGCTTGTATAAATATTTCTCTTTAGACTCATTAGTCCTAAACAAACCTCCATCCGTTTCGTCAAAAGTGTGTGTCGTCTGCTTCCAACTAATCGCAAATCATTTGCAGAAAAACACGGGGTAACTAAATAAAGTTACGGGTTTTCTCCGCCACGTAAATATTGTTACGTTGTGAAAATTATCCATTCTCAAGTCCAGCATCAATGTTGATAATTATTATGCAATTGATTAGACAGTTTGGCTTCGCTAGAGCATCGAAAGGCGTTGTAGTCAATGCTATGGGCATTATACAACGGACATTCGGCGATTAAAGGCGCACGGAAGACGATCGCATTGCTTTCATTTCTTATTACAGTGTTTATATTATATCGTCAAACTATTATAGTTTTCGAAATAGGCAACAAGTAAGGTTTTCAATCACAATTCATTACACTTATATAGCATGATTACGGATGACTTACTTTTTACCGGTTTCTTGCGTTCTTTTTGCCGTTCGCCGTGGACGTGATCCGAAAACGATCTGAACCTGGCTTTCATACATTGTCGCATTAACTTTATAAGATTAATTATTACAAGTTCTAGGAGATTATAGCCATTTTAATTATAATATATTATGTCGGCTTCTTACCATTGCCCCTTTGTGCGACAGAACATCGTTTAGCCGGTTCGCGATACACGGCTATAAAAACAGCAATAAAATCTTGTGACTGTGCATTTCGCTTAACACGGTGCACTGTTATTTGGGGTCAACTTACTTGTATTTCTTAAGAAAGCCAACTTGG
>NC_051408.1:1305243-1306368 GCF_015228065.2 Penaeus monodon
GGCACGTTACAGACTGAAGCTTCCTTTGAGGAGCGCATAGATACCTGCGGTATTCGAGTTAAGTTATAATTGGTCAGAAAAATATGACGTCATCTTCTGAAACTATGATTGGCTTTAATTTTTTTTCTTGTAATTGCCAATACGGCAGTTTCGTATAAATGGTTGTTAAGCAACAGTTACCACTTGTTGGAGTTTTAAATTTAAGATATAAACGGTATTTCTTGTAACCATATACGATATGCCAAGGTCTATAGTAGTACTTAACAATACCTTACTTAAGTATACCATGTATCTTGCACTCATAGCATTCCTACCGTCTGCATCTAACAGGGCACAATGAATTTGTTTTTGGTCTCTCTCTCAATCCCGCCAAGCACCTACACTTGCTTAAGGAGTCTGCCTCGGTTATATTTGCGCCGCACAAGGAACGTCTCGTCTACCTCGACGATTACGCCGGCTCCTCCTACTGGCTTTTCACTTTAAAGCCAATTCTATGTCACTTCAGAGCAAAAGTTCCTCCAGTCAACACTAGTGGCGGTTGAAAAATTAAGGCAGGTGGTGATCGTCTTATGGTTCCAAAATTTTTGGGGCCAGTGGTTAATGAAAATGAAGATTTTCGATGGTGACAAATGTGTGCCTTGAAGGCAGGTGCCGGCGTAATCGCCTATTGAGTAAGAGCAGCTCTTGCGCCGCTTAGTTTGGGCGTTTATTTTTCCACCGCCTGCAATACCACAGGTGATGTTCTTTTCGGTATTTACACGGCATATTGCACTGCGGGCACTCTACAGCGGTGTGTAATAGTCCGTGGTTTCTTAGGAACGTTAATGAGTTTTCGTCTTCTTTATGAAATTCCCTTATAAAGTCCAAATAGTTCCAAGCACAACCTCGCACTTCCTCTCCATTTTGCACTGTTTTATTGGTATACAATTACCCGCGAAGTAATATGTGTAATTCAATATCGAATAAGTAAGGTCTCGCCACTTGTAGCCGTTGCACAATTCCGGGGTTGGTGGGGGTTAAGAAGTGGTCCCTCTACCTGCCACTACAGAAACCTTAGGTACATTGAGGGGTGACTGTGCTAATTATGCACCAGCAGGACCAGCCAATACTGTACATTTTGTGGCC
>NC_051408.1:1307621-1309678 GCF_015228065.2 Penaeus monodon
ATCAATAGGCGATACGCCGGCACCTGCCTTCAAGGCACACATTGTCACCATCGAAAATCTTCATTTTCATTAACCACTGGCCCAAAAATTTTGGAACCATAGACGATCACCACTGCCTTAATTTTTCAACCGCCACTAGTTTTGACTGGAGGAACTTTTGCTCTGAAGTGACATAGAATTGGCTTTAAAGTCAAAAGCCAGTAGGAGGAGCCGGCGTAATCGTCGAGATAGACGAGACGTTCCTTGTGCGGCGCAAATATAACCGAGGCAGACTCCTTAAGCAAGTGTAGGTGCTTGGCGGGATTGAGAGAGAGACCAAAAACAAATTCATTGTGCCCCTGTTAGATGCAGACGGTAGGAATGCTAATGAGTGCAAGATACATGGTATACTTAAGTAAGGTATTCTTAAGTACTACTATAGACCTTGGCATATCGTATATGGTTACAAGAAATACCGTTTATATCTTAAATTTAAAACTCCAACAAGTGGTAACTGTTGCTTAACAACCATTTATACGAAACTGCCGTATTGGCAATTACAAGAAAAAAAATTAAAGCCAATCATAGTTTCAGAAGATGACGTCATATTTTTCTGACCAATTATAACTTAACTCGAATACCGCGGGTATCTATGCGTTCCTTAAAGGAAGCTTCAGTCTGTAACGTGCCGGTGTTAAAGGTGGTGAACGTTTGTGAGGCTGAAAATTTCAGTGTAAATAGCCGGTTGGTATGGACCAAGTTGGCTTTCTTAAGAAATACAAGTAAGTTGACCCCAAATAACAGTGCACCGTGTTAAGCGAAATGCACAGCCACAAGATTGTATTGCTGTTTTTATAGCCGTGTATCGCGAACCGGCTAAACGATGTTCTGTCGCACAAAGGGGCAATGGTAAGAAGCCGACATAATATATTATAATTAAAATGGCTATAATCTCCTAGAACTTGTAATAATTAATCTTATAAAGTTAATGCGACAATGTATGAAAGCCAGGTTCAGATCGTTTTCGGATCACGTCCACGGCGAACGGCAAAAAGAACGCAAGTAACCGGTAAAAAGTAAGTCATCCGTAATCATGCTATATAAGTGTAATGAATTGTGATTGAAAACCTTACTTGTTGCCTATTTCGAAAACTATAATAGTTTGACGATATAATATAAACACTGTAATAAGAAATGAAATCAATGCGATCGTCTTCCGTGTGCCTTTAGTCGCCGAATGTCCGTTGTATATGCCCATAGCATTGACTACAACGCCTTTCGATGCTCTAGCGAAGCCAAACTGTCTAAGCAATTGCATAATAATTATCAACATTGATGCTGGACTTGAGAATGGATAATTTTCACAACGTAACAATATTTTCCCTGGCGGAGAAAACCCGTAACTTTATTTAGTTACCCCGTGTTTTTGCAAATGATTTGCGATTAGTTGGAAGCAGACGACACACACTTTTGACGAAACGGATGGAGGTTTGTTTAGGACTAATGAGTCTAAAGAGAAATATTTATACAAGCTTTTGTTTTTATTCTTACTTTATATTTAGACGGAGAAAATGAAATTTACGTGAACGACATATGGCTCGAAGATTTACGTTGCGTAATGTGCAGATTGAAAAGTACATCGTTAGTTTTCCTATATTCGCGCATTTATTAGTTAATGATCAATCACTTCGAACAAAATAATCTTGCTCAAAGAGTGAAGTGTGGCTCTCGATCCGTAGAGTCTAACATGAAGTATTGCTAAAAAAAAAATTAACGATAGTTATTGTTAGTTCACGTTGTGAATCACCCATTTTCTTTCATCTCACATATTAAGAAATCGAATCAAAGTATCCTCAGCTTTTTGAGCTACATGTTTTGGGAGACAAATACTTCACTCATTTTCCGAACAACGACAACAGGTTCACACACATTGCAACGTTAACAATTGAAGCAAAACATCATTTTTGCAAGGCTGGATGGCTGTGGGAAACCAAAAAAATTACCACCGTTTTTTACTCTGTCACTCATCACTTTCATTATTTGTTTGTTCTTTCTCCTTCCCTTTTAGCTTCTAGCCT
>NC_051408.1:1312340-1313595 GCF_015228065.2 Penaeus monodon
GGGCACGCACACAGACAACATACATACATTGCAAAAATGATGTTTTGTTTCAATTGTTAACGTTGCAATGTGTGTGAAACCGTTGTCGTTGTTCGGAAAATGAGTATTTGTCTCCCAAAACATGTAGCTCAAAAAGCTGAGGATACTTTGATTCGATTTCTTAATATGTAAGATGAAAGAAAATGGGTGATTCACAACATGAACTAATAATAAATATCGTAAAAAAAATGTTAGCAATACTTCATGTTTAACTCTACGGATCGAGAGCCACACTTCACTCTTTGAGCAAGATTATTTTGTTCGAAGTGATTGATCATTAACTAATAATTGCGCGAATATACGCAACGTAAATCTTCGAACCATATGTCGTTCACGTAAATTTCATTTTCTCCGTCTAAATATAAAGTAAGAATAAAAACAAAAGCTTGTATAAATATTTCTCTTTAGACTCATTAGTCCTAAACAAACCTCCATCCGTTTCGTCAAAAGTGTGTGTCGTCTGCTTCCAACTAATCGCAAATCATTTGCAGAAAAACAACGGGGTAACTAAATAAAGTTACGGTTTTTTCCGCCATGTAAATATTGTTACGTTGTGAAAATTATCCATTCTCAAGTCCAGCATCAATGTTGATAATTATTATGCAATTGCTTAGACAGTTTGGCTTCGCTAGAGCATCGAAAGGCGTTGTAGTCAATGCTAGGGCATAAAACAACGGACATTCGGCGACTAAAGGCACACGGAAGACGATCGCATTGATTTCATTTCTTATTACAGTGTTTATATTATATCGTCAAACTATTATAGTTTTCGAAATAGGCAACAAGTAAGGTTTTCAATCACAATTCATTACACTTATATAGCATGATTACGGATGACTTACTTTTACGGTTACTTGCGTTCTTTTTGCCGTTCGCCGTGGACGTGATCCGAAAACGATCTGAACCTGGCTTTCATACATTGTCGCATTAACTTTATAAGATTAATTATTACAAGTTCTAGGAGATTATAGCCATTTTAATTATAATATATTATGTCGGCTTCTTACCATTGCCCCTTTGTGCGACAGAACATCGTTTAGCCGGTTCGCGATACACGGCTATAAAAACAGCAATACAATCTTGTGGGCTGTGCATTTCGCTTAACACGGTGCACTGTTATTTGGGGTCAACTTACTTGTATTTCTAAGAAAACCAACTTGGTCCATACCAACCGGCTATTTACACTGAAATTTTCAGCCTCACAGACGTTCACCAC
>NC_051408.1:1314545-1314767 GCF_015228065.2 Penaeus monodon
TGATGCTTGTGGTGGGGTGTGTGTGAAAAGCTCACAGTTACTCATTATTTTGTGCTTTAAATCTGTGTAAGCGTGAAGGGAATATAGAAATATACATCTTCAGTATAATTCCCTACTTATTAGACCCTAATTTGATAATTGAAACATAGAATAGTTATTGCTCTAAAATAAGAAGTTTTTGTTATAATGTTTTCTGTGAATATTATACGGGTAACTATACTA
>NC_051408.1:1314807-1314975 GCF_015228065.2 Penaeus monodon
ACTCTGTCACTCTTCACTTTCATTATTTGTTTGTTACTTCTCCTTCCCTTTTAACTTCCTCTTTTATTCTATTGTATTTATTATTTCTCCTCTTTTCAATCCATCTAATTTTCTCCCTTCCTCTCTCCTCTTTTCTCCTTTCAATGAACAATGATGACTAAATAAGGC
>NC_051408.1:1315005-1315075 GCF_015228065.2 Penaeus monodon
ATGAATTTAAGGTCATTGGGGGGATGGATGGGGAAAGAAGATATTTTTTTTTTATCAAAATCGCTCCGGT
>NC_051408.1:1319312-1319443 GCF_015228065.2 Penaeus monodon
ATCGCTTCGGTGGTACTTCATTATTAGCGTGTTTTGTCCGTAGATTTTATGTCTCTCTGCAACCTTGACTGCACCCTGGCACTGCTTATGGCGACCTCCTCTATTGCACGGCAATAGAGGAGGGCCGCAAT
>NC_051408.1:1319657-1319917 GCF_015228065.2 Penaeus monodon
AACCGGCCATAACCAAAGAGAACAAAACCATCACTACTTAAAAAAAAAAGTCACTTCGGACAAATGCCTTCCTTCTCCTTATGTTCCATCTCTTCGATCTCTCTGCCCCCGACCCCCCAGGTCCCCCTACCCCCCTCTACACCCGTGCAACGTCTAAGCTCGTCTGACAGCCACCAAGCGTTGCAAATAGCATATCGACGAATTCATGAAGAAAATGGCAACACTGACCCGTAATGTGCCGGCAAAAGTAGTCGAGAAGG
>NC_051408.1:1320090-1320354 GCF_015228065.2 Penaeus monodon
TAATCCTCCGTAATTTTGATAAAAAGGAACCGGCTGTTACATAGGGTCAGAATCCATGTATATCTATATTTCTTCTGTATGTGTGGAAATTTATAAATTGTATCTCGAAATGCAAGTATATATTTCCTAACTAACTGTGGTAATAATGCAACATAACCATAATGATGATAATCTTGATACTCACGTTGGTGATGAAACTGATAATAATAACAGCAATATATGGCAATAATGAGAAATATCATGCTGATACACAGACACTCTTAC
>NC_051408.1:1320616-1320772 GCF_015228065.2 Penaeus monodon
TGCCATATAATCTCACAACCCGGAGCAGCAGCCCATTCGCTCGCTAAGCCCCGGGAGTGAGGGGCCGCGTCCCGGGGATTCTGCCGGACGGGAAGGACTCTTGAGATTGGCCTTCACACCCTCCAACTAGCAGGGGGGGGGGGGGGCGTACCCATT
>NC_051408.1:1321542-1321630 GCF_015228065.2 Penaeus monodon
TGTACAGGGCAATCCTGACAAGGACTAAATGGCGTTCATTTAAGTGCGGCTCCTTTCATACTCGTTGGGAGCGAGGCGGTTAATGTGT
>NC_051408.1:1322316-1322385 GCF_015228065.2 Penaeus monodon
GGAAGGGGTGAAAGATAACCTGGAAGGGACTACGGAGTAGAAATAGAAAGGGTGGAGTGAAGGTGCTTT
>NC_051408.1:1322482-1322970 GCF_015228065.2 Penaeus monodon
CATGAGAGGAAGCTGAACTAGTAAATTCAAATCCCCAAATCATATCCACTGATTAGCATAAACAAGTTGCCATTACTTATGCATATATTCTTCCAAAGGCTAAAATATCAGCGGTTATATGGCTGCATCAGCAAGGGGAAATTGTCATCTCTTCATGTAAAGCTAATAAACGTCCTAAAGTATTTTCTGCTTTAACAGTTACATTTAGAGTTACACTTTTATATCAAAAGAATGAGATATCGGATGAATAATTCAGCACTTGCAAAATTTACGCTAGTTTACCCTCGCATACATCTCCACCAGGAATTTATGGGAATATGGCATGGAAACACAACTCTAAAAGGAATTTCCATTTGATGTGAAAATTGAAAATCAGATGTGTGTTTGGCCCTTCCGATGGGAACTTAAGGAGCTCGTGCTTTTCCCATTAGTTTCGATATCAAACGCGCAATCATTCTGCAAACACGCGCACAGACAAGTAAAATTAT
>NC_051408.1:1323342-1324065 GCF_015228065.2 Penaeus monodon
GATAACCTTAATCATTATTACCTTAATATCAATTATTTGAAATGACTCCGATACCAATAAACCGCAAAGCAAAAGAGACAAATTACACGGCCCGCGTCGGCCTCCCCTCTCCCTCCCCTCCTATTTAAAAAGAAGAGAGAAAAAAAAAATAGAACCGACAGCGTCATTCTGTCAAAAGCGGTGTTCATAAAGCAAGCCCATTACCTTCACCGGAAACATGGACGAGCCGTTTATCACGCGCCATTATTTTCACCGTTGACGTGAAAGCGGGATCAGCTGGGATCGCGTTTATCTCTGTTTCCACAACAGAATCACTCATCCTCGTAATCCCTGGTCTATAGACAAATCGCGTTTGAGAATTTTAATGAGGAAATGATTGGGTAGCCTACAAAGTGATGTTTGGAGATACTGCTGTATTTTTTTTATCAATTAATTATTATTTTTTATCGGTGCGTGTCTGTGTGCGAGTTTGCTGGGATTTTGACGTGTTGTTATTGATTATTTTTTTTTCTTTATTGTAAGAATGTAAGTTGATAAGTGGTTGTCTGTCTTTGAGTGAGGCTATAGATACGTGAATAATGGCCGGTTACTCTCCTGTTTAATTTTCATGGATATTTTATTTAATTTTGATGGGTATTTTAAGTACGATGTTATTTTTTTTATTTTCTCCGGTGTCTGGTGGTAGATGTGAATAAAAGTATCGGAATGCATTTTATCTTGTGT
>NC_051408.1:1324299-1324676 GCF_015228065.2 Penaeus monodon
ACAAATTCTCTTAAGCTATTTTAATGCGCAGAATAACGTATAGGACTATTCCAGAGGCAGCAGCTGAACGTCCTAGCGAGTCCCATGAGGATTCTCCGCCCTCGGACTATACATTACAGCCGTGGAGTGAAACGATTCTGCCCGTAGAGTTTTCCTCTCCGTCCCTTCCGGCCCCACCTGCTTTCATCATGGGGTGAAGCTGGTTATTTCATTTAATTTGTGGCCTTTCGTTTTCTTATTTATTTTTCTTTCTTCTCCTTCTTATTCTTATTCTTTTCGAGTGCTGTATTCATATCATGTAACTTTTAAGTCTGAGTGATTTGCTTTTGTTAATAAGGGATTGCGTAAGTGTGACAAAAAAACAAAAAAACATTCCT
>NC_051408.1:1324971-1325406 GCF_015228065.2 Penaeus monodon
CAAGTGTTATCGTTCTAATTTCAATATCGAACAAATCAGGCTAAAAGTTGTTCCGTACCGAACGGCTTGTCTTCGCTAGATTTGCCCTGCTTCGCCTTCCCTTGGTTTCCTTGTTCCAGTTTGAAATGTCTGGACTGGTATTGCCTCGTCATCGTATTACTGACTTGTCTTAGACTTTCTTTGGCTTGTCTTGGATCGTCTTGCTTATTCCTTGCCGTGTCTTAAGTTGCCTTGTCTTGCTCTGTCTGGACGCGGCTTGGCATGTGATTAAATTTACGCTCGCTGTATTAGGTCCGAGAAACACATAATTTCACCCCATGAGGTCGGCCATCACGCCCAAACAGACGCTTAGGCGGGATATCGGCTGCATATGTTGGGTCTTATGAGGATCAGCCTGTTATCCTCCCCCCCCCTACCCTTTTCTCGCTTCTCCAC
>NC_051408.1:1325728-1325873 GCF_015228065.2 Penaeus monodon
GCCTGCCCCCTACCCCCCCCCTCACCAAATAACACTCACATTCGCTCTCCATCTCTCTCACCTCACATACACAGACATGCAGTATAATTATTCCCTCGATACACCTTCACGCTACGACACTCACGCACATGCACACACATTCATT
>NC_051408.1:1326155-1326346 GCF_015228065.2 Penaeus monodon
GTCCACAAACAAACACGCACATGCATATACACTCGTTCTACCATTCACCACCACCTCTACACAAACACACACTGAATTCTGAAATCCAAACACACACCCATATATAAATCGAATGTGTTTGTCTGTCGAAATATGCGTTTGTGCAGAGGGTAAGAAACCGAAAAAAGAAAACTTGAAAAGCCAATAATAAG
>NC_051408.1:1326917-1327306 GCF_015228065.2 Penaeus monodon
GCGTCCATCATTCAAAGTAATCCGCCCACTTCCACGGGGTAAACATGAGTAAAAGAAAATGAAAAAAATATTCTCTTTTTCAGATTGAAAAATTTCCGACTCGGGGGGACACGTGGCTATAAAAATCTGGGGCAAAATAAGGGTCTGTTTTTACATTCATTCCAGAGGGAACAATCTCCCAAGTACGACGTGTTAAAATTCACCATTAAAACGTAGAATTGGAAATTTTAGTCTCGTTTCCCTCTACTATGATATCCCTTTTTTTTTTAGCGAGCAAAATAACGGTGTTATAAATGGGAAAGAGAATTTAATATTTTTTTTCCATTTCGAATTTCTCTTTTTTTTTCTTTATTGCTCTTTCCGTTTGGTAAAGGGAAAAAGATAAAAGG
>NC_051408.1:1327664-1328291 GCF_015228065.2 Penaeus monodon
TAATTTTATATTAAATTTTATATATATAATATATTATTATTATATTCTTTATATTATATATATTATTATATTTTTTTATATTTTTGTATGTAGCTGTGGTTTGGGGGTGTGTGTGTGTTTGTTTGTGGTGTGGGGGTATAATATTATATATATATAATATATATAATTATGCTTTTTTTATATTTTTATATATTTAATTTTAAATTATATTGTATATATATGTATGTACTACACACATTTTTGTATTAAACCATGTTTTAAAAGTCCTTTGTACATATGCAGAAAGGAAAAAAAATAGGAAAAAATCAAAAAGCGGAAAAAGAGGAAGACCCGGTTTTAGAAAAAGACGAAACATATAAAGAGAGAGAGAAAAAGGGGGGGAACTCGGGCCAAAATCCATGGCGCGCAAGGACCTGCAATATCTAATACGTACAGTATTATGCTAAAACTTGACAAAAAAACGTGGGAAAGGGGAGTTCGGGGGAAGCGGCAAAAAATGGAAGGAAGGGGGGAGAAGGTCAAAGAAGAAAAAAAATTGTTGAAGAAAAATAAAGACACAACGGGGGGTGAGAAGAAAGAAGAGGAGAGAGGAAAAAAAGGGGGGCGAAGGATTTTTGAGTTTGGGGA
>NC_051408.1:1328494-1328582 GCF_015228065.2 Penaeus monodon
TAAGGGTAAGAACAAACAGAATCAGTAATGGGGCCAAAGGGGAGGGAGTGAACAGTGCAGTGACAAAGGGGAGCTGAAACCCGAAACA
>NC_051408.1:1328608-1328731 GCF_015228065.2 Penaeus monodon
AGGCAGAATGAGGAAGGGAGTCGACCCGGAATCAAATCAGTACAAATCTAGGGGTACCCCACTTGGGGGGGGAAGAGGGGGGGGGTAACCTTTAGGGTGAAAACCGGAACCCGTGGGGTTTAA
>NC_051408.1:1328761-1328873 GCF_015228065.2 Penaeus monodon
AAGAGCTGGGGAGGTTGAGGACATTCGTTTCTTTCCCCCCTATCTGCTTGTCTTCATACCTCCGTCTGCTTTTGCGCTTACCGTTTTTTCCCTTTTATTTTTTAAAAATACC
>NC_051408.1:1328978-1329138 GCF_015228065.2 Penaeus monodon
ACACTTAAAAATTTTTAACCTTTTCTACCAAACTCTTTCCACCCGGCGATTGCAAATTAATGCTAACGTAATTTAAAAAGAGTCCCCAGCCCTTTATCACCCCTGAAGCGACCACTTTTTTTTAAAACGTCGGGAAAGCGGACCGATAAAAAAAAAAAAA
>NC_051408.1:1329238-1329664 GCF_015228065.2 Penaeus monodon
GGTAGTCCATTTCACATCAGCTTATGTTCTGAAAAGATTTTGAAATGATTGGTTGAGTGATAAATACTGTGCCATATAGTCTGAATGAAAGGTAACAACTAAATCATTGTTGACAGGGCCAACCGGCAACAGTCCTGACCGCATCAAGCAAAAAGAAGCTGAAGAACATTGGTGTTTTCCTTAAGGTTTGTATATCAGAAAGGTAGAAAGTCTTTTACTTAAACTTTCCTTTAGATAGTTATATGTAAAATGAAAATGTTATTGCAATATTAGGTTTTGGGTGAAGGGCAAGTTTCTGTGAAATGGTCTTGTCTTCATATGCTTATTGTATATATTTTTAAGTGTAATTCTGTGCTGTGAGAAAAATTTAGGTTGCTGCTGACTGTCTATTAGTTTAGAAACAATTTCTACTCTCCTTCAGTGACA
>NC_051408.1:1329715-1329782 GCF_015228065.2 Penaeus monodon
TGTTTTTGATGGCACTCAATTCTCAGACCTGCAGTTATAACTGTGAACCGAATATCACTTTATTTTT
>NC_051408.1:1329828-1331226 GCF_015228065.2 Penaeus monodon
CACCTCAGAGTTGCTGGGAAGAGGGAAGCGCACTGCCATTCTGGACTCGAAGCTGAGGGTAAGATGCATTCACTTTTCTCAAGTATTGTCTGGAAGTTTTTAGAACTTGATAGTTTATTGTTCAAATGACTTATTTTGTGTGCATATATAGGAGTTTAGGACTGAGATATTAGTTTCCATTTCTTTTTTTAGTTTGATGTAGGAATAGGAATTATCAGCTTTTTTATGAATTTAGAATTAAGACTCTAAGGGTGAAAGTAAATAATTTGGTCAGTTTTAATTGGCATTTTGTTATTTTATGTATATAGATTATTTTTAGTGAGAATAATGTTTTGGCAGAAAGCAATGCTGTAAAATACCTGAATATCTGATCTTGGTTTTAAAAATTACCATTTCCTTTATTCTAAAGCTGAGTTAAGAATTTGGGAAGTTTAATGATCTGCAATGATGATAATCTGTTGGGAATAATCTTATTTAGGGAAATTACTTTCCCTTAATAAGATAAAAACAGTCATGTTCATCATATATAACTGGCCTTTAGTTTTGCATGTGTGATATAAAAATTGCCTGTCTTCATGGGTGTGTGAAATTAACAGTCCCCTTCTTGTAAAAGAAGAAGAAAAAACAAGGGAAAGGAGAAGAACATTTTTGTGCGTGTTCATTATTAATCAATAATGGAGTGCCGTGAATTAAAGCCTATTTCTCTATTACATGTATGGTTGGTGTAGCATCAAACAGTGAGTATATATTGCCATGGTCTATATGCATGATTCCTCTTGGCTGTGAGGGGAGATTATCTGTTACCACATTTCAGGCTTAGCAGATACTGAGGATGACACAGGCTTTTCATTTATTAACTTATGTTCTGGACACGGCTTTTGTGATCTCAATCTAATGCTGGGGTTTCTTCTTCCAGTTATTATTTATGGTCTCTTTTATTTCTCCTACTCCTAGTTTGTCTTTTTCTTTCTTCATCATTTGATTACTATTTTATGTCCATGAATTTTTGACCAGCATAATAATTTAGCAGTTAAAATTTGTAAAAAAGTGTTGAATACTGCAAATTTTGCTGAAGTAATGATTTAGCTTCATAATCTAGGCATTCACTATGCAGTTCTCTATGAAGTGTTAATGCCAAAATAAGTTCATATTGTAACTTCCCAGATAGGCAATATTGGTTTTGTAAGTAGATAAAATTTGGCAAGATTTAAGTATGCCTCTTTAAGCTGACATCTTGCAGAAAGAAAGACCTATTTTTTTGTATAGTACTTGGGAAGTGAGGTGGTGTGTTACTGTGTACCTGCTGAGTTTTTTTTTCTCTCTAGCTCTCTCTTGTTTATCCTGCATCTTTCATCTGTAGAATAGATATTTTGGTAGTGTGCTCCTTTGTGTTTTGTA
>NC_051408.1:1331847-1333154 GCF_015228065.2 Penaeus monodon
CTAAAACATATTATCTAGTTACATATGATATGATCATAAATCAAAACAAGGAGCAGATAAAAAATCATTTCAGCAAGATGAGATAAACAGTACATTACGAAATATAAAAAATAGCTAAATATAACTATTCCAAGTTACAAAATATTACTACAGATATAAAGGCATATTAAATCTGAATTTATTATTACAAAACAATTGCCATTGGATTACAATATGAACTTATTTTGCATAACATTATAGAAATGCATAGTGAATGCCTAGATTATGAAGCTAAATCATTACTTCAGCAAAATTTGCAGTATTCAACACTTTTTACAAATTTTTAACTGCTAAATTATTATGCTGGTCAAAAATTCATGGACATAAAATAGTAATCAAATGATGAAGAAAGAAAAAGACAAACTAGGAGTAGGAGATATAAAAGAGACCATAAATAATAACTGGAAGAAGAAACCCAGCATTAGATTGAGATCACAAAAGCCGTGTCCAGAACATAAGTTAATAAATGAAAGCCTGTGTCATCCTCAGTATCTGCTAAGCCTGAAAAGTGGTAACAGATAATCTCCCCTCACAGCCAAGAGGAATCATGCATATAGACCATGGCAATATATACTCACTGTTGATGCTACACCAACCATACATTAATAGAGAAATAGGCTTTAATTCACGGCACTCCATTATTGATTAATAATGAACACGCACAAAAATGTTCTTCTCCTTTCCCTTGTTTTTTCTTCTTCTTTTACAAGAAGGGGACTGTTAATTTCACACACCCATGAAGACAGGCAATTTTTATATCACACATGCAAAACTAAAGGCCAGTTATATATGATGAACATGACTGTTTTTATCTTATTAAGGGAAAGTAATTTCCCTAAATAAGATTATTCCCAACAGATTATCATCATTGCAGATCATTAAACTTCCCAAATTCTTAACTCAGCTTTAGAATAAAGGAAATGGTAATTTTTAAACCAAGACCAGATATTCAGGTATTTTTAAAGCATTGCTTTCTGCCAAAACATTATTCTCACTAAAAATAATCTTTACTTTCACCCTTAGAGTCTTAATTCTAAATTCATAAAAAAGCTGATAATTCCTATTCCTACATCAAACTAAAAAAAGAAATGGAAACTAATATCTCAGTCCTAAACTCCTATATATGCACACAAAATAAGTCATTTGAACAATAAACTATCAAGCTCTAAAAACTTCCAGACAATACTTGAGAAAAGTGAATGCATCTTACCCTCAGCTTCGAGTCCAGAATGGCAGTGCGCTTCCCTCTTCCCAGCAACTCTGAGGTG
>NC_051408.1:1333200-1333267 GCF_015228065.2 Penaeus monodon
AAAAATAAAGTGATATTCGGTTCACAGTTATAACTGCAGGTCTGAGAATTGAGTGCCATCAAAAACA
>NC_051408.1:1333318-1334563 GCF_015228065.2 Penaeus monodon
TGTCACTGAAGGAGAGTAGAAATTGTTTCTAAACTAATAGACAGTCAGCAGCAACCTAAATTTTTCTCACAGCACAGAATTACACTTAAAAATATATACAATAAGCATATGAAGACAAGACCATTTCACAGAAACTTGCCCTTCACCCAAAACCTAATATTGCAATAACATTTTCATTTTACATATAACTATCTAAAGGAAAGTTTAAGTAAAAGACTTTCTACCTTTCTGATATACAAACCTTAAGGAAAACACCAATGTTCTTCAGCTTCTTTTTGCTTGATGCGGTCAGGACTGTTGCCGGTTGGCCCTGTCAACAATGATTTAGTTGTTACCTTTCATTCAGACTATATGGCACAGTATTTATCACTCAACCAATCATTTTCAAAATCTTTTCAGAACATAAGCTGATGTGAAATGGACTACACTTACCTCATTGACAACTACAGTGTCACCAATAAAGAGAGCATACTTCTTCCCTTCACTGTCTTTGGCCTCTGAGTTTGTGAGGTCTGAGAAACCGAGATTTACATTGTACACCTGTCCCTTCTTGGCTGCTGAAGTCGTCTTTGGTCCAACCAAAAGTGAAGATTCACGGAACTCGATACCCATGCCAAACCTGGTGGTAGAAGACAGCTGTCTCTTAAAGCACACCACCAAATATCAAGTTGATATAGCAGCAACTTAATCTACATCTCCTTTTCTGAAATATGTTCAGAATTATTAATAAAGTTTTGACTCACCCAACTGCCTTGGTTAACTTATCAACCAAATCTTCTCGCTTACTCTTTACATGCTTGTATACTTCATCGTACACATCAGATAATTTTACCCCATCCTGGAAAAAAGTAGAATGCTTTGTAATTAACAACAACTGGGTCAAAGTTATTTGTATCTTTCCTTAAACATTTTAACAAAATAATGACTTACGAGTAAATATAGAACAACTCACGGAAAGATGTTACAGATAAATAAAGACAAACCTGTAATTTATTAATCATCTTGTCAAAAAGCTCAAGGAGAAACTCGTAATCCTTCTGCATGTTTCCTGCTGGGTTGACCATGAAAGTTCGACAGATATTGGAACAATAGTTCTTGTAGCGGACACCCATACAGCAGACAATGGCACCGAAGTGCATAGGATTTTTGTCACTGTTGAAGGTAAATAAAATGTATCAACATCTCAAGCACTACTTATCTCTATGACAGAATGAAAAGTAAAAAATGCGATCTGAAGAAATGCAT
>NC_051408.1:1334586-1337624 GCF_015228065.2 Penaeus monodon
TCCAAATAAATATAAGCCAAATGTCATTCCAGTCACAGTTCTAGAATGAAATAGAAGACAAACTACAAACTTCTGCATCAATACTCACCTGTAATGAATCTAACCAACCTAACCTCAGTGAACAAAGTTAGGCCTATCCTTAATATGAAATGAAAAGTTCTTTAAATATTACCTTGAAACACTGAATTTCAGGGCATAGTTCCCTCCAGACTGAATAATGGGAGGGTAACAAGGCTCTATCTGCTGTGTGTCATAGCTACCCACATACTTCTTGTCAGTCATGGCTTGCTCCACTCCCTCGGCAAGTTTTGCATGCTTTACCTACATGTATGAGATAAAATGAGTGGGTGTGAATTCTTCTATTTCACATAAACAAGCATGATTTTAGCAATAAAAAATGTGAAAACTATTTGCACTTTTTTTTTTGTACAAAAAAGTGAAAATAACAAGCAGAACAGGTTTTTGATTTCTAGTCACTCTCAAAGATGCATATCCATGCTCCAAGAACATGGATTCTGTCATCAACTGTCACCATTGGCTAAGAATCTCAACCAAAACTATATTCCAAACATGTTAAATCTCAATTCAAATTTAAGTAAATTTCATCATACAAAGAACTGCTGCATTTTCACTGAACCTTCTTGTCTCTGTCAATGATGTCCATAATCTGTTCCTTGAGGTACTTGGAGAAAACATCAACAGTTGCATTGCTAGCCTTCTTGATAATAGCAATCTCAGACTCCTCCTTTGCAGACATTACTAGGGCCATGGTCGCACTCATATCAACCTGAGGTATAAATCCATTGTTAGCTTTGCTATCAAGATCAGTAAGATATATTTCATACATAACAGAAAAGTTCACACCAAGGCTAAAAATACCTGATGTGAAACTAATATACAACTACTATCACCACAGAGTTCTTGAAAGCATGTCTTAAGATACCTGTTCGAAGTTAGCTTCCTTCACTGCTTTTCTCCAAGCATCAATGAGCTCCGAAGAGAATTTATCTTTCGCATACACACCAATCTTTGAGCCTCCCTTGCTTCCTTTAATGGCATCCACCAACTTGGATATGTTGGCCTTGTCTTTATCACTCTAAAAAGAAAAAAAAGAGTTACTATCAAAGCCAAAGGCATATATTTGAATTTGCAAAGAAATATTCATACAAAGAAAGTATATGGCATTACTCAATAGTCCTCTCTTTCTTCACCCGAGAGTTTGTCTTCATTTTCAGACGTGGAAATGTTTAAAAATCTTGGGACTATAAATGACTTGTGACATACCTTATCCCTGATGAGCAGCTTGACTGGAGGAACATTGCTGTTTTCATCTTTGTGCTTTTCTAAACATTCCAGGATTTGGATCTGTAAAATTAAAAAGGTATATCATCCTCTTATCATATACAACCATAGGGTCCATGGGGAACAATGCTCTGAATCATTTAAATCAGTGGATTTCCTGCAGAAAAACATCAAAATTGTTTCGAAAGCATGCCACTCCTTATCTAGATTGCCCCAAATACTAATATAGGAAAGCTACTTTTGTTTCTCCAAATAGGAATGGTCTCAATTTTACCCAATGAATCTTTTCTTCATCAACTTTGCCACTATTCAAGGATTTACTACAGTCAAAACAAAGTCATACCTTCTTTTTGCTTGCAAGGAAGTAAACGGCCTTTTCACAACAGACCATGATGGTGTCGGTGAGCTCGTATCCGAAAAGCCATGTCTGAGTTGCTGTCGACTTGGAATAAATAACTTCTTGGTCTGCCCCAACTGTTGACACCAGGGAATCAGCCTTTCCAAAGCCATCTTCCTTGTTGTTTTCTGCTTTCTGCAATTACAAAATCACTGGCATTACAGTGGATGCTAAAAGCATGTTCCTTGATGTACATGTATAAAAAATAAATTCACAGCAATCTGGCTTAATTTCTGCTTAGGTGGAAGACTGATAAATGGATTTCAAGTTCTCTGTATGTGACTTACACACATTACTTTTCTGAAGAAAAAATTATCAACTCAAGCTATGTTACCTGGAAATTGAATGCAACCTTATTTGGTAAGAATAGTAACATTCCCTCTAGATCTCATAGCACTGCAAATTCATGTATAAAAAAAATATGATACTCTGCAAAAAAATAAATAAAAGAGATTTGTAGGCCTTAACACATCTGACAAAGAAAAAGAGGAAAAAACAAAAAAAGGAAAAAGAAAAGGAGAAAAAAAAGCAGAAAAAAGAAAAACCAGCCAATATTAATTATTTCCTTTTTCCCAATTTCACACGACCTGCCACGACCCAACCCGTTCACCTACTGCACGATCTAAATTCCCTTAACCTTACGGGGGGGGGGGAGAAAGCAGGAGATGGAGGAGGAAAAAGCTTCGCCAGCAAATCCTTTCCCAAGCATCACAAGCTTCACAAAACTCTTTCCCAGCTGCCTTCGTGCGAGAGGTCCAGCTCACACCAGTTCAACCAACATTGCATAATTGTTATTCCTCTCACAAGTACAAACTGAAAATGTGAACACTCCGTTCAGATTCTGGTCCCTAATGCAAAACAACAACGGAAACGCGCGCGAAATAACACCTGAAGAAATAACTTTGGGTAAACAAATTGTCATTCTCTCAGACCTGTTGCCACACAACATTCAAGGTCTTTGGCCAGAGGCTGGGACGAAAGGCTCCAGTGGTCTCGAGGCGACGGCAACGACAGGAGACGAGGGTAAACAGACAGGCGCAAAGCATAGCTGGGGGGGGCTGTTTAGAGGGGGGGGAGACAAAACCACCTTGCCCTCAGCCCCGCAAGGGGACGTCCTCCCTGGGCCGCCCTCAGGCCTCGGCCCGGCCTTCCCGGCAATGCTGGCCGGCTGCCGGTCGCCCCCTGCAGTCCCTGGGGGCCCACAGGCAGGCCCCAGGATTCCCTCGGGGCAGACCCTCGTGAGCCCCACGAGGCGGCGCTGGCGGGGAGGCCGACAGCCCCGTCGGGCGCCGCTCGGCCCGACGGCCCGCGACGCCACTTCGCCGACCGGGCCTCAGCC
>NC_051408.1:1337664-1338001 GCF_015228065.2 Penaeus monodon
AGGACGCGACGCCGGAGAGTCACTCCTCGCTCTCGGGCCTGCAGGGCGGGAACCTCGGCCGCGACGCTTGGTGCTCGAGACCCGAACGGAGTCAAAGAGAGGCAGAAGCAGGGAAACCGAGACCAGCCAGCTCACCTTCCAGGCCGAATAGACCTTGTTCATCCGCCGGAAGAAGGCGTCCTTGTCTATGTTGATGGACATCCCTCCGCCTCTCGTGGAAGAGCAGCTTCTGAGCGCACCTCGAGCCCGGAGTCGGCGGCCGCAGGGGCGAGTGGCGCGGGAGCGGAATGGCGCGCGGGGACAACACCGCCGCGAGAAAGACGCTCGCGATGCGCAC
>NC_051408.1:1338034-1338266 GCF_015228065.2 Penaeus monodon
CGTTCGAGTGTGGGCGGAATTCCGAGGGTTGGCTCGGCCTCCGGGGTCAGGGGGCGGAGGGGCGAGGGGGCGAGGGCTCGGAGGGGGGTCTTTTCGAGGGGGTTAAAGGCGTTGCGGGTTGGGGGGGAATTCTTCTTTTCACTGCCGGGTTGTTTTTCTGGCGGTTGCGAATGTTCCCCGAGTTTGTTTTCGCGCGTAAATATGTACATGTGCGTCTCGGTATCGAGTAAAT
>NC_051408.1:1340305-1341703 GCF_015228065.2 Penaeus monodon
GCGCGCGCGCACACAGACACACTACGAGCACAAATGGCGATTTCGTCTTGAGTTCTTTATGCGCTCGCTTTGCTCTGCGAGCGCCGCGACCACTCCTGCATTCCCCATGAGTGCCAACACCAACAAGACATTTGACGGAATTACAACGAAGAAACTGACTAGCTAGCATGTTTAGGCTCTGCTACTTGGCCCGCTCGTGACTAAGCTGGGGGACGGCACCTTCGGCAGCGTGTACTCTGTTAACTACGAGGGAAGGACGTGCGCCCTGAAGATTCCTCGGCTCTGGACGTGCGTCTCCAACTTCGCAAAAGAGGTGCTGCTGATGGAGCGCTTAGCGGGGGCCGGCGGTGCCCCTGAGCCCTTGGGCTTCTGCCCCGACGAGCTGGCTTTCCTCATGACCTTCTGCGGAAAATACACGTTGAAGGAGCATTTGGCCCGAACGGCGAACTCCGGCGGCCTCTCGCTCCAGCACGTCCTCATCCTGGCCCTGCGCCTGACAGAGCGTCTTCAGGAGATTCACCGTGCGGGCTTCATCCACTGTGACCTGAAGTGCAACAACGTCACGCTTAAACTGGACGCCGAGGGGAACCTCGAGTCCATCCACATCATCGACTTCGGTCTCTCTTGCCGCGTTGGGGATAGGCGGCCGCCCATGTAAAAGCCCAATAAAAAGCCTTGGTACTGCGATTGCTATTTCAACGGATCCCCTTTGTCGGTCCTCTGTGATCTGCCCGGCCTCAGCTGCATCTTCAGGAAGCTGTTCAACGGCAGAGACGATGTCCCGCTCAACATATTCGAAGTGATCGAGCTGTGGACGAGCCCCGAGCATGATAAGCGCCTCGCCCTAGAGAATGTGCGGCGGTACTTAGCCAAGGAGCTCTCCGCCTGTGCCTCCCCCCTGTCCACGCTGGAGTGGCAGCCAGCAGCTTGCACCTCACCCCTGCCCACGGAGGAGAGGCAGCCCGAAGCCCGTGCCTCCCCCCTGCCCACGGAGGAGGGGCAGCCCAACCCCGAGGCCACGCCCGTCGAGGACTGCCTCAAGAGCATCATGCACGTGCTGGACTCAATCGTGGAGGAGAGGCCGAGAGCGGAGGTGGCAAGCATTCTGGCTCAGTTCTGCGCCGACGCAGGCCTGCCCGTCGTGTCCATTCCGGTGCTTAGGAAGTACACGAAACGGCAGTACATGGTGAGCGCCGGCGCCGACGGCAAGGTGTTCCACCGTGGTCATACAATTGTCAAGCACGCCAAGAGTCTGACGAAGTTTAAGGGTCTTCTGCTGGAGGCCATGAAGCTGAGGGCGCTTGGTGGGCAGCGTGGCGGCCGGCACCTCTACGGAGTCTGCCCCGATATGCTGTGTCTCTTGGTCACTGAGGCCGCCCCGCCTGGCAAGCGCCCTCG
>NC_051408.1:1341759-1341967 GCF_015228065.2 Penaeus monodon
CTCTCCAGCCGGGGCAGATCGCCCAGGCGCCTGAGAAGAAGCGTGCCCGCGGAGACCAAGAACAGGTCGCTCGCAGCCCCGTCCACTGCAGACACGCCCAATGATCAGAGGTGTCGCCCGGAACCCTCGCTGTCTTCTCGAAGGGCACGCGGGTCCACCCCACCCCACCCCACCAGACAAACACGCTCACACATCTAAACCTTAATTC
>NC_051408.1:1345573-1346700 GCF_015228065.2 Penaeus monodon
GGCCACAAAATGTACAGTATTGGCTGGTCCTGCTGGTGCATAATTAGCACAGTCACCCCTCAATGTACCTAAGGTTTCTGTAGTGGCAGGTAGAGGGACCACTTCTTAACCCCCACCAACCCCGGAATTGTGCAACGGCTACAAGTGGCGAGACCTTACTTATTCGATATTGAATTACACATATTACTTCGCGGGTAATTGTATACCAATAAAACAGTGCAAAATGGAGAGGAAGTGCGAGGTTGTGCTTGGAACTATTTGGACTTTATAAGGGAATTTCATAAAGAAGACAAAAACTCATTAACGTTCCTAAGAAACCACGGACTATTACACACCGCTGTAGAGTACCCGCAGTGCAATATGCCGTGTAAATACCGGAAAGAACATCACCTGTGGTATTGCAGGCGGTGGAAAAATAAACGCCCAAACTAAGCGGCGCAAGAGCTGCTCTTACTCAATAGGCGATTACGCCGGCACCTGCCTTCAAGGCACACATTTGTCACCATCGAAAATCTTCATTTTCATTAACCACTGGCCCCAAAAATTTTGGAACCATAAGACGATCACCACCTGCCTTAATTTTTCAACCGCCACTAGTGTTGACTGGAGGAACTTTTGCTCTGAAGTGACATAGAATTGGCTTTAAAGTCAAAAGCCAGTAGGAGGAGCCGGCGTAATCGTCGAGATAGACGAGACGTTCCTTGTGCGGCGCAAATATAACCGAGGCAGACTCCTTAAGCAAGTGTAGGTGCTTGGCGGGATTGAGAGAGAGACCAAAAACAAATTCATTGTGCCCCTGTTAGATGCAGACGGTAGGAATGCTAATGAGTGCAAGATACATGGTATACTTAAGTAAGGTATTCTTAAGTACTACTATAGACCTTGGCATATCGTATATGGTTACAAGAAATACCGTTTATATCTTAAATTTAAAACTCCAACAAGTGGTAACTGTTGCTTAACAACCATTTATACGAAACTGCCGTATTGGCAATTACAAGAAAAAAAATTAAAGCCAATCATAGTTTCAGAAGATGACGTCATATTTTTCTGACCAATTATAACTTAACTCGAATACCGCGGGTATCTATGCGTTCCTTAAAGGAAGCTTCAGTCTGTAACGTGCC
>NC_051408.1:1347027-1348365 GCF_015228065.2 Penaeus monodon
GTCCAAGTTGGCTTTCTTAAGAAATACAAGTAAGTTGACCCCAAATAACAGTGCACCGTGTTAAGCGAAATGCACAGTCACAAGATTTTATTGCTGTTTTTATAGCCGTGTATCGCGAACCGGCTAAACGATGTTCTGTCGCACAAAGGGGCAATGGTAAGAAGCCGACATAATATATTATAATTAAAATGGCTATAATCTCCTAGAACTTGTAATAATTAATCTTATAAAGTTAATGCGACAATGTATGAAAGCCAGGTTCAGATCGTTTTCGGATCACGTCCACGGCGAACGGCAAAAAGAACGCAAGAAACCGGTAAAAAGTAAGTCATCCGTAATCATGCTATATAAGTGTAATGAATTGTGATTGAAAACCTTACTTGTTGCCTATTTCGAAAACTATAATAGTTTGACGATATAATATAAACACTGTAATAAGAAATGAAAGCAATGCGATCGTCTTCCGTGCGCCTTTAATCGCCGAATGTCCGTTGTATATGCCCATAGCATTGACTACAACGCCTTTCGATGCTCTAGCGAAGCCAAACTGTCTAATCAATTGCATAATAATTATCAACATTGATGCTGGACTTGAGAATGGATAATTTTCACAACGTAACAATATTTACGTGGCGGAGAAAACCCGTAACTTTATTTAGTTACCCCGTGTTTTTCTGCAAATGATTTGCGATTAGTTGGAAGCAGACGACACACACTTTTGACGAAACGGATGGAGGTTTGTTTAGGACTAATGAGTCTAAAGAGAAATATTTATACAAGCTTTTGTTTTTATTCTTACTTTATATTTAGACGGAGAAAATGAAATTTACGTGAACGACATATGGCTCGAAGATTTACGTTGCGTAATGTGCAGATTGAAAAGTACATCGTTAGTTTTCCTATATTCGCGTATTTACTAGTTAATGATCAATCACTTCGAACAAAATAATCTAGCTCAAAGAGTGAAGTGTGGCTCTCGATCCGTAGAGTTAAACATGAAGTATTGCTAACATTTTTTTTACGATATTTATTATTAGTTCACGTTGTGAATCACCCATTTTCTTTCATCTTACATATTAAGAAATCGAATCAAAGTATCCTCAGCTTTTTGAGCTACATGTTTTGGGAGACAAATACTCATTTTCCGAACAACGACAACAGTTTCACACACATTGCAACGTTAACAATTGAAACAAAACATCATTTTTGCAAGGCTGGATGGCTGTGGGAAACCAAAAGAATTACCACCGTTTTTTACTCTGTCACTGATCACTTTCATTATTTGTTTGTTCTTTCTCCTTCGCTTTTAGCTTCTAGCCTTTTTTATTACTTCTGTCT
>NC_051408.1:1351114-1352370 GCF_015228065.2 Penaeus monodon
GGGCACGCACACAGACACATACATACATTGCAAAAATGATGTTTTGTTTCAATTGTTAACGTTGCAATGTGTGTGAAACCGTTGTCGTTGTTCGGAAAATGAGTATTTGTCTCCCAAAACATGTAGCTCAAAAAGCTGAGGATACTTTGATTCGATTTCTTAATATGTAAGATGAAAGAAAATGGGTGATTCACAACGTGAACTAATAATAAATATCGTAAAAAAAATGTTAGCAATACTTCATGTTTAACTCTACGGATCGAGAGCCACACTTCACTCTTTGAGCAAGATTATTTTGTTCGAAGTGATTGATCATTAACTAATAATTGCGCGAATATACGCAACGTAAATCTTCGAACCATATGTCGTTCACGTAAATTTCATTTTCTCCGTCTAAATATAAAGTAAGAATAAAAACAAAAGCTTGTATAAATATTTCTCTTTAGACTCATTAGTCCTAAACAAACCTCCATCCGTTTCGTCAAAAGTGTGTGTCGTCTGCTTCCAACTAATCGCAAATCATTTGCAGAAAAACACGGGGTAACTAAATAAAGTTACGGGTTTTCTCCGCCATGTAAATATTGTTACGTTGTGAAAATTATCCATTCTCAAGTCCAGCATCAATGTTGATAATTATTATGCAATTGCTTAGACAGTTTGGCTTCGCTAGAGCATCGAAAGGCGTTGTAGTCAATGCTATGGGCATATACAACGGACATTCGGCGACTAAAGGCACACGGAAGACGATCGCATTGATTTCATTTCTTATTACAGTGTTTATATTATATCGTCAAACTATTATAGTTTTCGAAATAGGCAACAAGTAAGGTTTTCAATCACAATTCATTACACTTATATAGCATGATTACGGATGACTTACTTTTTACCGGTTACTTGCGTTCTTTTTGCCGTTCGCCGTGGACGTGATCCGAAAACGATCTGAACCTGGCTTTCATACATTGTCGCATTAACTTTATAAGATTAATTATTACAAGTTCTAGGAGATTATAGCCATTTTAATTATAATATATTATGTCGGCTTCTTACCATTGCCCCTTTGTGCGACAGAACATCGTTTAGCCGGTTCGCGATACACGGCTATAAAAACAGCAATACAATCTTGTGGCTGTGCATTTCGCTTAACACGGTGCACTGTTATTTGGGGTCAACTTACTTGTATTTCTTAAGAAAACCAACTTGGTCCATACCAACCGGCTATTTACACTGAAATTTTCAGCCTCACAGACGTTCACCAC
>NC_051408.1:1353313-1353542 GCF_015228065.2 Penaeus monodon
GGGGGATGATGCTTGTGGTGGGGTGTGTGTGAAAAGCTCACAGTTACTCATTATTTTGTGCTTTAATCTGTGTAAGCGTGAAGGGAATATAGAAATATACATCTTCAGTATAATTCCCTACTTATTAGACCCTAATTTGATAATTGAAACATAGAATAGTTATTGCTCTAAAATAAGAAGTTTTCTGTTATAATGTTTTCTGTGAAATATTATACGGGTAACTATACTA
>NC_051408.1:1353582-1353750 GCF_015228065.2 Penaeus monodon
ACTCTGTCACTCTTCACTTTCATTATTTGTTTGTTACTTCTCCTTCCCTTTTAACTTCCCCTTTTATTCTATTGTATTTATTATTTCTCCTCTTTTCAATCCATCTAATTTTCTCCCTTCCTCTCTCCTCTTTTCTCCTTTCAATGAACAATGATGACTAAATAAGGC
>NC_051408.1:1353780-1353850 GCF_015228065.2 Penaeus monodon
ATGAATTTAAGGTCATTGGGGGGATGGATGGGGAAAGAAGATATTTTTTTTTTATCAAAATCGCTCCGGT
>NC_051408.1:1358101-1358232 GCF_015228065.2 Penaeus monodon
ATCGCTTCGGTGGTACTTCATTATTAGCGTGTTTTGTCCGTAGATTTTATGTCTCTCTGCAACCTTGACTGCACCCTGGCACTGCTTATGGCGACCTCCTCTATTGCACGGCAATAGAGGAGGGCCGCAAT
>NC_051408.1:1358442-1358702 GCF_015228065.2 Penaeus monodon
AACCGGCCATAACCAAAGAGAACAAAACCATCACTACTTAAAAAAAAAAGTCACTTCGGACAAATGCCTTCCTTCTCCTTATGTTCCATCTCTTCGATCTCTCTGCCCCCGACCCACCAGGTCCCCTACCCCCTCTACACCCGTGCAACGTCTAAGCTCGTCTGACAGCCACCAAGCGTTTTGCAAATAGCATATCGACGAATTCATGAAGAAAATGGCAACACTGACCCGTAATGTGCCGGCAAAAGTAGTCGAGAAGG
>NC_051408.1:1358874-1359157 GCF_015228065.2 Penaeus monodon
TAATCCTCCGTAATTTTGATAAAAAGGAACCGGCTGTTACATAGGTTCAGAATCCATGTATATCTATATTTCTTCTGTATGTGTGGAAATTTATAAATTGTATCTCGAAATGCAAGTATATATTTCCTAACTAACTGTGGTAATAATGCAACATAACCATAATGATGATAATCTTGACACTCACGTTGGTGATGAAACTGATAATAATAACAGCAATATATGGCAATAATGAGAAATATCATGCTGATACACAGACACTCTTACACTTACACATACAGAGGAA
>NC_051408.1:1359249-1359510 GCF_015228065.2 Penaeus monodon
GATAGACAAACAGACAAATATACAGGTAGCCCAAAAGACAGAGACACACACGAACAGATATACGGAAAGACATGTAACCCAACAGACAAACAGACAGGCACACAGACTGCCATATAATCTGAAAACCCGGAGCAGCGGCCCATTCGCTCGCTAAGCCTCGGGAGTGAGGGGCCGCGTCCCGGGGATTCTGCCGGACGGGAAGGACTCTTGAGATTGGCCTTCACACCCTCCAACTAGCAGGGGGGGGGGGGCGTACCCATT
>NC_051408.1:1360260-1361786 GCF_015228065.2 Penaeus monodon
CGTACAGGGCAATCCTGACAAGGACTAAATTGCGTTCATATAAGTGCGCTCCTTTCATACTCGTTGGGGAGCGAGGCGGTTAATGTGTGGATGTGGAAAGGTGGAAGGGGCTACGTGGGTGAAGACGAGAGGAGAGGAGGAAGGTAGAGGGGAGGAGGGGAGGGAGGGAAGGGGAGGGGGATGGGGAGGGGGTAGAGAAAGGAAGAGAGGAAGGAGAAGAGGGGAAGGTAGAGGGAGAGGGGAGAGAGGGTAGGGAGAGGGAGGGGGAGGTGGGAGGGGAGAGGGGAGGGGGGTTGGGAGGGGAGTGGGGAGGGGGAGGTAGGAAAGGGGAAGAAAGGGAAGGGAAAAGGATAAGGTAAGAGGGAGAGAGAGGAAATTAGTGGGTGAAGAATAAAGAGGAGAGGGGAAGGGGGGGAATTGTGGGGAATCTGAAAGTGAAGGGGGAAGAGTGAGAGGGGAGAGCGAAGAGGATAGAGGAAGGTAAGAGGAAGGAGGAGGAGGGGAGGGGAATAGAGGTGAAGAGAGGCAATCAGGGGGGGAAGAGAATGGGGGAGAGGGAAACGGAAAGGCTAATAGGGAAGAGGGAAGTGAAAGGAGGGATAAATCGTCGAGGGAAAAGGGAAAAGTGATGGGAGAAAGATAATGAGGGAAGAGGGAGTGGGAGAGGGGGAGATAAGGAGCGAAGAGGGAATGGGAGAGGGGAAGATAAAGAGGGAAGAGGAAGTGGGAAAGACAATGAGGGAAGAGGGAGTGGGAGAGAAGGGAGGGAAGGGGTGAAAGATAACCTGGAAGGGACTAGGGAGTAGAAATAGAAAGGGTGGAGTGAAGGTGCTTTGGGATGGGGTGGGGTGGTGGTGGTAGGAGTGAGGGGGTGGGAGTGGCGAGGGGGAGTGTCAAGAGAAGGTAGAGGGGGAGAGGGGAGTTGGGGGGGGGACATGAGAGGAAGCTGAACTAGTAAATTCAAATCCCCAAATCATATCCACTGATTAGCATAAACAAGTTGCCATTACTTATGCATATATTCTTCCAAAGGCTAAAATATCAGCGGTTATATGGCTGCATCAGCAAGGGAAATTGTCACTCTTCATGTAAGCAAATAAACGTCTAAAGTATTTTTCTGCTTTAACATTTACATTTAGAGTTACACTTTTATATCAAAAGAATGAGATATCGGATGAATAATTCAGCACTCCCAAAATTTACGCTAGTTTACCCTCGCATACATCTCCACCGGGAAATTTATGGAATATGGCATGGAAACAAAACCTCTAAAAGGAATTTCCATTTGATGTGAAAATTGAAAATCAATGTGTGTTTGGCCCTTCCGATGGAATTTAAAGGGAGCTCGTGCTTTTCCCATTAGTTTCGATATCAAACGCGCACCCTTTCCCTGAAAACACGCGCACAGACAAGTAAAATTATCTGTTTCTGTCTTTATGTCTCTTACATATACATATAAATATTTATATCCCAAATTTTACCTACCCACAGATACAGTCCAACACGTGTGCATCCGCAAAACAACG
>NC_051408.1:1362039-1362190 GCF_015228065.2 Penaeus monodon
TTGTGTACGTAGTATGAATATATGATAACCTTAATCATTATTACCTTAAATAAATTATTTGAAATGACTCCGATACCAATAAACCGCAAACCCAAAAGAAAACCAAATTAAAAGGGCCCGCGTCGCCCCCCCTCTCCCTCCCCTCCTATTT
>NC_051408.1:1362214-1362794 GCF_015228065.2 Penaeus monodon
TAGAACCGACAGCGTCATTCTGTCCAAAGCGGTGTTCATAAAGCAAGCCCATTACCTTCACCGGAAACATGGACGGCCGTTTATCACGCGCCTTTATTTTAAACCGTTTACGTGAAAGCGGGATCACTGGATCGCGTTTTATCTCTGTTTCCACAACAGAATCACTCATCCTCGTAATCCCTGGTCTATAGACAAATCGCGTTTAAAGAATTTTAATGAGGAAATGATTGGGTAGCCTACAAAGTGATGTTTGGAGATACTGCTGCATTTTTTTTTATCAATTAATTATTATTTTTTATCGGTGCGTGTCTTTTGGGCGAGTTTGCTGGGATTTTGACGTTTTTGGTTATTGATTATTTTTTTTTCTTTATTGTAAGAATGAAAGTTGATAAGTGGTTGTCTGTCTTTGAGTGAGGCTATAATACGTGAATAATGGCCGGTTACTCTCCTTTTTTAATTTTTGTGATATTTTATTTAATTTTGAGGGGTATTTTAAGTACGATGTTATTTTTTTTATTTTCTCCGGTGATGTCTGGTGGTAGATGTGAATAAAAGTATCGGAATGCATTTTATTTTGTGT
>NC_051408.1:1363033-1363241 GCF_015228065.2 Penaeus monodon
ACAAATTCTCTTAAGCTATTTTAATGCGCAGAATAACGTATAGGACTATTCCAGAGGCAGCAGCTGAACGTCCTAGCGAGTCCCATGAGGATTCTCCGCCCTCGGACTATACATTACAGCCGTGGAGTGAAACGATTCTGCCCGTAGAGTTTTCCTCTCCGCCCCTTTCCCGGCCCCACTGCTTTCATCATGGGGTTGAAGCGGGTTA
>NC_051408.1:1363312-1363505 GCF_015228065.2 Penaeus monodon
CGAGTGCTGTATTCATATCATGTAACTTTTAAGTCTGAGTGATTTGCTTTTGTTAATAAGGGATTGCGTAAGGTGTGACAAAAAAACAAAAAAATTCTTCTCTTTTTCTGTCTGTCCTGTATGTATGTATTTCTACCCTGTTTTGTCTGTCTCTCTGCTAACCCTCCCAATATTGTCTATCTGCTATGGGTCC
>NC_051408.1:1363848-1364327 GCF_015228065.2 Penaeus monodon
CAAGTGTTATCGTTCTAATTTCAACATCGAACAAATCAGGCTAAAAGTTGTTCCGTACCGAACGGCTTCTCTTCGCTAGATTTGCCCTGCTTCGCCTCCCCTTGGTTTCCTTGTTCCAGCTTGAAATGTCTGGACTGGTATTGCCTCGTCATCGTATTTTTTGACTTTCTCTAGACTTTCTTTGGCTTGTCTTGGATCGTCTTGCTTATTCCTTGCCGTGTCTTAAGTTGCCTTGTCTTGCTCTGTCTGGACGCGGCTTGGCATGTGATTAAATTTACGCTCGCTGTATTAGGTCCGAGAAACACATAATTTCACCCCATGAGGTCGGCCATCACGCCCAAACAGACGCTTAGGCGGGATATCGGCTGCATATGTTGGGTCTTATGAGGATCAGCCTGTTATACCCCCCCCCCCTACCATTTTCTAGCTTTCTAAACCTGTTTGTCTATCTATGTCGACGTATTTCGGTCAGTCGTTGT
>NC_051408.1:1364608-1364846 GCF_015228065.2 Penaeus monodon
GCCTGCCCCCTACCCCCCCCCTCACCAAATAACACTCACATTCGCTCTCCATCTCTCTCCACCTCCCATACACAGACATGCAGTATAATTATTCCCTCGATACCCTTCACGCTACGCAAATTACGCCCCGTGCCCACGCATTCTTCTTCTCCTCACCCCCCCCCCCCCAACACACTCCAAACACGCCCGCCTCCCGCTCATACGCCGCCGCCGATATCCCCTTCCACTGCCTCTCCCA
>NC_051408.1:1365091-1365202 GCF_015228065.2 Penaeus monodon
TTCGTTTACTAAACCATCACCACCACCTCTACACACCAAAAACTAATTCTGAAACCAACACACAAAACCACAACCCATAAAAATCGAAGGCGTGAACAATCGGTGCAAGGT
>NC_051408.1:1365234-1365386 GCF_015228065.2 Penaeus monodon
TTTTTTTTTTAAAAATTCCAAAACAAAACAAGTTTAAGTAGTAAAGAAATAACTTCACACAAAAATTAAATTATTAATCATTATTAATTATACTTTATATTAAATTTCTAAAAACAAAACTATGTTATTAATTTGGGGTGGATCAGGGTTTC
>NC_051408.1:1365468-1365594 GCF_015228065.2 Penaeus monodon
AATAATATTTTTTTTTTATATTTCATAAATATTTTTCTTTTTTTATTTTTATTATTGTGTTACTATTTTTTTTATTATTTTTTATTATCTTATTATTGTTATCAATATTAGCATGTTTTTTGTTTT
>NC_051408.1:1365659-1366105 GCF_015228065.2 Penaeus monodon
TTTCACCATTATTCATTATTTGGGTTTTTATTACTAATTTTGTCATCATCACTTTGGTTTTATCATTAAATAATTTCCCCCACTTCCATGGAAACTTGATAAAGAAAATGAAAAAAATATTCTCTTTTTCAGATTGAAAAATTTCCGACTCGGGGGGACACGTGGCTATAAAAATCTCTGCAAAATAAGGGTCTGCTTTTACATTCAGTCCAGAGTGGAGCAATCTGCAAGTACGACGTGTTAGAATTCACCATTAAAACGTATGAATTGGAAAATGCTTAGTCTCGTTTCCCTCTACTATGTATATGCCTTTTTTTAGCGAGCGAAATAACGGTGTTATAAATCGAGAAGAGAATTTAATACTATGTTTTTTTCCTATTTCGAATTTCTCTCTTTTTTTCTTTATTGCTCTATATCCGTTTGGTAAAGGGAAAGAGATAAATAGG
>NC_051408.1:1366379-1366740 GCF_015228065.2 Penaeus monodon
GTATGTACATACACACATTTATGTATATAAACACATGCTTAAATGTCCGTTTGTACATATGCAGAAAGGAAAAAAAGAGGAAAAAATCAAGAAGCGAGAACAAGAGGATAGACCGAGTTTCAGAAAAAGACGAAATCATGATAAAGAGAGAGAGAAAAAGTGAGGGGAACTCATGCACATATCCATGGCGCGCCAAGGACCTGCAATATCTAATATCTGTACAGTATATATGCTAAAACTTGACAAACAAAAGCGCTGGAAGGGAGAGTTCGGGGGAAGCGCGCAAAAAATGGAAGGAAGGAGGGGAGAAGGTCAAAGAGAGAATAAATGTGTTGATGAAAAGATAATAGACACGAACGGG
>NC_051408.1:1367019-1367117 GCF_015228065.2 Penaeus monodon
TAAAGGGAGTAAGGATAAGAACAGAACAGAATCAGTAATGGCCAAAGGAGAGGGAGTGAGACAGTGCAGTGGACAAGGATGAGCTGAACCAAGAAACA
>NC_051408.1:1367150-1367278 GCF_015228065.2 Penaeus monodon
CGCAGAATGAGGACAGAGGAGTCGACCAGGAATCAGAAGTCAAGTACAAGGCTCTAGGAGTACCTACTTGGGGGGCGAAGAGGGGGGGGATAACCTTTAGGGTGAAAGCCGGAACCAGTGGGGTTGAA
>NC_051408.1:1367326-1367423 GCF_015228065.2 Penaeus monodon
ACATTCGTTTCTTCCTCCATCTATCTGCTTGTCTTTGTACCTCCTTCTGCGTATGCGCATTGCCGTTTTCTTCTATTTATATAATACTCATAAACAT
>NC_051408.1:1367486-1367682 GCF_015228065.2 Penaeus monodon
TCATATAATCATAACACTCATAAATGATTAACCTCTACTACCAAACTCTTTCCACCAGGCAATTGCAAATATAATGCATAACGTAATATAACAAGAGTCCCTTCAGCCTTGATCACTCACTGAAGCGACCACTTTTTTTTAAGAATCTGTCGGTAAAGCGGACACGATAAAAAAAAAAAAAATATATATATATATA
>NC_051408.1:1367710-1367922 GCF_015228065.2 Penaeus monodon
ACCAAATTTTCTGTCTTTATTCAAAGAAACCTTGAATAACCTTGTTATTTCCCTGACATCTTATATTTTCAATATCGATTTTTGTTATGATTCGCAGGTATCCTTGTCGATAAGAACAAGAACAAGGCTTGTTACAAGAGATATTGTATTTACATAAATTCCGTGGAGACAAAGACATACTTTCTGGGTGTGCAATTCGCTAATTAGATAGC
>NC_051408.1:1368130-1368195 GCF_015228065.2 Penaeus monodon
GACTTCCGACTTCCTTAAGGGATACACTATCTTTATTGATAGAACATATGCTACCCTTATATATT
>NC_051408.1:1368286-1368515 GCF_015228065.2 Penaeus monodon
AGTCCATCTATCAACCGTGTTCGCTATCTATACACACATCAGCCAATGCAATGTTCGCTATATGTACATATACACAATCGTTACTGTTACAGATGCCACAGTGACGGCCAAGGAGAAGGCAATGAACAGTAATGAGGGAATCAACTGGTTTATGGGAAGCTTTGAAGGCTGCGTACTTGGGGACGCAGGAACACTAAGCCGATTCACAAATAAAACACTTTACATTGGG
>NC_051408.1:1368920-1369310 GCF_015228065.2 Penaeus monodon
CCCATCCTCCCCCCCTCTCCCCCCTCACCCAGTACCCCCTAAATACCCCCCCCCTCCAGGAATAAAAAGAAAAGAAAACGGGAGAGGACGGGAGACAAAAATAAATAAAAAGGGGCGCAAAATGACCAAGAAAACGTGTCCCATGGCCGATATAATAGCTGTTCGCCATCCATTCGGCCATTTTTCAGGCAGGGAAATCCCGTTTCCCGGAATTATTTTCCGATATCATAAATAGCAGCGGCGTCAGGGCAGCCGCGGGCGAAGCTGCATCTATTTACAGCAGAGTTTAGCAGCTGGGTGGGCGGCGTCGGGGGGAGGGGGGAGGGGAGGGGTGCTGGGGATGACCTTTTCCTGCTTTTTTCGTCTTTACTTTCATTCTTTGGTCGTGAT
>NC_051408.1:1369332-1369563 GCF_015228065.2 Penaeus monodon
CATTATTCATTATTAACGCAGCTGAGTGGTAGGCGTTTGTGGGGGGTCGACGGGGGGGGGGGAGTGCTGGAAAGGATTCCCCCCCCCTTTTTCTCGTTTCTTTCATAATTTGATTGTGTTTTTTTGTTATAATTTATTTTTCTTTCATTATTCATTATCGTTGCAGCTGGGGGGGGGGGGGTAAATAAGGAGATAATTTTTATTTATTATTTTTCCGTCTTTCATAATTAT
>NC_051408.1:1369730-1369819 GCF_015228065.2 Penaeus monodon
TCTTTCTCCTTACATTACGATTACAGAAATCACAGCAGGAAAGAAAACTAATCATAACGTTTTAATTCCTACTAGTTGAGCCTTCAGTT
>NC_051408.1:1369864-1370373 GCF_015228065.2 Penaeus monodon
TGCACTTAAACCATTAGTTATTTTTCCCTAAAACTGTGGTGGGGAGATTCGCGCAGGTTTTATAGGGATGATCCCTCTCCCTTCGCATCAGCGATTTTAAGAGATCGTCACAGACTCTCAACCAAGGGACCGTTGCTGTAAAAATGCATCGTTGACATTATTTTTCTCAGAAATTAGTTAAATAGTTTGTCTTTTCCTTGTACTTATCTATTTACTCACTAAATATTTTTGATCATACGAATTATAGCTTGTATCATTATAACCCATCATTTATTTATTCTCATAATCATCTTCGTATTCTGAAATCTGTTCTAATATTTCTTCAATATATTTGATCTCAAAACTAATCCTGTTGATATAAAAACATGATCATAAGAATTGTGAGGCTAACAGTTAACCTCAGTTTGTCTCTTTTCTGATATTAGTGATTATACTTATTAGCTGTTGTGCTAGAATGGTGACAATGATACTAGCAATCATAATAATAATGTAAGTAAATCTAAAGAGAA
>NC_051408.1:1371956-1372132 GCF_015228065.2 Penaeus monodon
GTACATATAAAGTCATGACGCTAGTAAATGTGGCAATATGTATAAAAGAATAATATAAAAGAATAAACATAGATAATAGTAAAACCACAACCAAAGAAACAACGTTAACGAAAACGAATGAAAAAGCTAATGATGATAAAAAGCAACCGTCAGGAAACCGCAAAGAAATCATGACG
>NC_051408.1:1372191-1372358 GCF_015228065.2 Penaeus monodon
CCGAGCGGTCCCCTGCCGCTTCCCCATACACCAACCGCCACAACGCAATATACACCTCCATGTTCATATAACTCTGTCAGCCCCAATTTATTTACATTTAAATAGACCCACAAGCTAATACCACACGCGCCCAGGGACTTCGTTTATTCGGTTAGTGAAACAGCGTT
>NC_051408.1:1372402-1372533 GCF_015228065.2 Penaeus monodon
CGCCTGCTATCCAGGGGGCGTTTTTGTAAGTGTTTTCGTGCGGATCACTGGAAAATGGGACTGTCTTGTTCCTGAAAGTAGGCTCTCTTCTCGGGCCTACTTACTGGGCGCATGCATGAGGTTATGTAAAC
>NC_051408.1:1372735-1372803 GCF_015228065.2 Penaeus monodon
CCAATGGGAAAACCTATTTAGAGAAACAGGACAGTGCCATTGCATGTAATTCCCACGAAAACACACTT
>NC_051408.1:1372866-1373117 GCF_015228065.2 Penaeus monodon
ATTTGATATAACTTTCAAGATAATGATTTCTGAAACACTGGACTGAACTTGCAAAAGATTACAGAAGCAGTTTTGATTGTAATAAAGATCATATTGACAGTAGTATCAATTCTACTAATGTGTCCATTATTAGTGATAAAGTGACGATAATGATTAAAGATGATGGTGATGAAGAATAAAAAAATCACAATTATAGTGATGGTAAAGATAAGAATATAGACGACTGTAACAATAACAAAAACCAAAACAAA
>NC_051408.1:1373164-1373321 GCF_015228065.2 Penaeus monodon
TCTGCCTTTAGAATCTGTACAAGAAAAGCCAAGTTACTGTATCGTTTAACTGGAGATCAACTTCCTCCTTGAGGCGCCAGAAACCAAGACATTTTTTTTTATCTCTCTCTCCTTCGTGCCGTCGGCGGAGAACCTGAGACAGTTATCTAAGCCGACA
>NC_051408.1:1373591-1373698 GCF_015228065.2 Penaeus monodon
TTCCTAGCATCTGGACTCCCTTCTTGGAAGAAATCACATTCCTTGGCAGCAGACTCCGACCGCCGTGAGGGTCTGCTCTGCGCTCGGCAATTGACTGGGGTTTGCTG
>NC_051408.1:1373923-1374253 GCF_015228065.2 Penaeus monodon
TCTCGACCGGGCAAAAGGACGAAGCACAAACAGTCCGAGAGTCTACATCCCACGCGCAGCGGTTCGGACTCCCTCTCTCTCCGCGCGGTCGTCGGAGAGAAGCTAATCTAATCCCCTGTATGCCACAATAAACTCTCGGATTGCCTCGTTGCGATGTTCTCCTTGCCCGGGACAAGGAAAACACTAAGGATCACGCCGGCTTTACGATCCTCGATAGCTTGGCCTCTATTGTCCCGGGGTGCTTGCGTTTTCCCTTCATACATTTGCATTCGCGCGCTGGGAGAGAGCGCACGCTGCTTGCGGCGGGGCGGCGCGAGGCGAGGCGCTCGT
>NC_051408.1:1376904-1377181 GCF_015228065.2 Penaeus monodon
TACAGTCGGTACTTTCTGGTTAAAAGCGGACTAACAAGCGCTTTCATCCCCAATTTCCAACCCGGACCGGCTAGTCGCGAGAGCCTGGCTTGGTCTGCCGAGTCACTGGGCGGAGAGAGACGGGAAAATGGGTCATTGTTATTGGATTTGTGATGCAATGGTGACACGTGATCTTTCTCTGGCCTGTTTTGTGAGGGATTTAAGGTGGTGGTGGTGAGGAGGTGGGGGTATGATATGATTAATAAGTATAGACATGGGGATGTGTTTGCAACTGCCT
>NC_051408.1:1377350-1377654 GCF_015228065.2 Penaeus monodon
ACATCGAAGCTGAACTTTAGACCCACCTATTGCTGCAACGGCGCCCTTCATGCCTGCAGCCGCGCCCTCCAGGCACCCATGTCATTCAACTTGCTCCCTCGGGCCAAGGGCGTCGCGACTCTGCCCTTAGGGATGCTCCAAGACGCCCGTGGGGGTTCTTGGGTGACGTCAGTCGTACGCTGCGAGATGTAAGAGACGTCGGATGTCAATGGCCCGTCGAGGATGAGGATGGGGATGAGGTCGATAGGGAGAGGGATTTGGGGGAAATGGATGGCGAGTTGCAAGGATAATAACAATTAGCGAA
>NC_051408.1:1378925-1379112 GCF_015228065.2 Penaeus monodon
TCGATAAATGTTTGCTATATGGTTTTTTTCCTTGATCAACAAAATCATTCATTGATCGATAAAATAGATTTTTGTTCGGCGAAAAAATGTTTTATGATCGAGAAAATCACTGTGTATTATCAGTACTTAAAATCGTCTAATTATTCATGGGCTGTAATATCTGCAATGGCTATTTATATCATAGCTT
>NC_051408.1:1379509-1379646 GCF_015228065.2 Penaeus monodon
TAATTACTGTTCTTCCATCCGCCTAACTGATTTCGTTATTGGCGCGCGTTAAAGAAATTTAGAGCCACTTTGGAATCGTTACTTATTTCATTAAATCCAACTCTTTTTTCGTTTGTTGTTTTTCACTTTGAGATACT
>NC_051408.1:1380165-1380279 GCF_015228065.2 Penaeus monodon
CATCAACTCTCTCGTACGTCAGGCAGCGCGGCGAATGTAAACAAACTCGGAGACTCGTACAGAACGTCCCGGCAGCCTTTCGGGGCGAGATCTGGAGAGCCTCTCCGTCTTTGA
>NC_051408.1:1381119-1381403 GCF_015228065.2 Penaeus monodon
TTCCTTCTCCATCCACCATCCACTCTGGGTTCGGAAGACAGAAATAAAAAAGAACCAGTAAATGAGAACAAAAGAAAAGGAAAAAAGAGAATGGACCTCTCTGACATTCCTTGGAAATCATAACACCTCCAGAACTTACCATTATTTTCATTTCTTTTTACCTTAAAGTGAAATCTGCCAAATCTTCACGAGACCAAGAAGGTCGAAAAAAAAACAAAAAAAGTTGCGACTGCCGTTAATCAGACAAATGAGTGAACTAGAGAGATGTTTAATCATCTTCGACA
>NC_051408.1:1381451-1381639 GCF_015228065.2 Penaeus monodon
GGAGTATTTCACGTCGGGATTATGAAGTACTATCAATAGAAATTTAAAAAGAAAATCTAAGCGAATTCGAAAAAGAATTATCGAGTGCATTTCAATTGACGCTTCCATGAACCTGTGAGGGTGAGAAGCAGGAACACGTGCGGGGATTTGAATTTCCCGCCAGACAAGGCTCATCTGGATGAGGAGGA
>NC_051408.1:1381941-1382166 GCF_015228065.2 Penaeus monodon
ATGCGCTTATTCAAGGTCTCAAACCATCATATTCACTAATCATAATTTTGCGATCCCGCACGCATGACTTCCCTGGCAAAGCTCCTGAGGATTCGGAAGCTGACTTGAAACCTACCTTGCCTCGCTGCTGCGGTCGCCTCGCGCGGAAAACCTCGCCCACTGGAGGTGGGTGGGTGTTGGGGCCAAGCCCTGTGCTGCCTCTTTGGCCTGCGACAACAACAACAG
>NC_051408.1:1382640-1382836 GCF_015228065.2 Penaeus monodon
TCCTTCCTCCCCCTCCCCCCCCTACCCCCCAATGAAAAATAAAATCCCCAAAATGTTTCCTTCGTTTCGCCGGAAATTGGCTTCGTTTCGTGTTCCTTAGACGGTCCTGTTGGGGGATTTGTCCCCGAAATAGAAAGCGTTTGGGAAGGATCCGGCGCCTGCGCGCCCGCACGCCCGCTTGCCGAAGGGGGCGGAT
>NC_051408.1:1383089-1383509 GCF_015228065.2 Penaeus monodon
GATACACCTCAGCCAATCTGTCGAGGATAAAGTTACCTCCTAAAATATTACGTTATTTTTAGGAGTTTTAAAAATCATGATAAGGTTAATCCTCTATCTAAACTATCTACTGAATATCATCCTAAACTCCTCTCGTCCGTATTTCTCGGTAAAATAAATATATTCCCATTTATCTTAGATTTTGTATTCGTGTTGGTAATCATCTGCACATATTCATTTTTTATCATATCTATTTATATAAGCGATTTCCCGTTATTATTTCACAGGGATATGATACGCATATGTACATATTGTGTACACATTCACCGGGAACAATATAAATTAATGTAACAGAGTGATAAATGAACAGAAATTCATCGATTTAACAGCAACACCATAAAATTATGTTTACTGAGTAGATGCAAATGATGCTAATGATGG
>NC_051408.1:1384721-1384933 GCF_015228065.2 Penaeus monodon
AAGAAAAACCTCAGTTATGAGCAAATAATAACTCTATATGAAGATGAACAATAAAAATATACCGCTATGTGAGAAAGTTACAATTATTAAGAAGACAACTTATTAACACCAGCATAAAGAGGAGAGGATGAAAACGAAAACGCTCATCAAACCACCGAGGAGACCAGAAATAATAACACCAATAGAAGTGAAGATAGAAGTGCTAGTGGAGT
>NC_051408.1:1384993-1385759 GCF_015228065.2 Penaeus monodon
CCCAATTGAAAATAACAACCAGAACAGTGCCCACGAGAGTCCAAACGTAATCACACAAGAACCAGAAAAAGCGCATATAGAAAACGAACAGACAGAAGAAAACTTATATACCTCCTGAAGATAGGGACCTACTCGAAAAACTTAGAGAGATTTACAAGAACACCCTAGAATCAAGAGACCACGAAGTGCTACCACCTGGAAAAGAAGACTGAAATAAGAAATTACTACATGTAACTAATAAAATAGATGCACTACTAAAAATTCATTCCAACGAATAACACACAGAACCAACAAACTAATTTACAGCGCAGCAAATTAATATTAAACATATAGACGTTAAAATAAAAGAAAGAAAAAGGAAAAAAGGACCCTCCTTGGAAACACCGAATAGAAAAAAAATACAACTATTGCGGAAACACCTAAGTTGGATCAAGAAATAAGAGAAGGTAGATTAAGAGACGAAGGGAAAAGATATGAAATGAAAGGAAACACCAACTATTACAGAAGGGAACAGCAGCAACAGAGGAGAAAATAAACAAAGAATACAAGCAAACACTGCAAAATTAAAGATATGAGAAAAGAGTTAAGGGTTACCACCAAAACCAGCAATTTAACAACCAAAGAAGGCTATATTCCTCGCTGCGAGAAGGAAACCAAACAGAACCAACAAAGAATACCACTCCCAACCCCCACGAAACGAAAGAATATTGGGAAGGAATATGGACAACAAGTAAAGATCACAAAAAAGAAGTGAATGGTTAAAAGA
>NC_051408.1:1389422-1390274 GCF_015228065.2 Penaeus monodon
GGATCGCCCCGCCACTTCGCCTGGAACCCGAGGAGTCGTCCTGGACTGTTCCCCTTTATGTCCCATTCATCGGCGCGGCCAGCTAGGTGCTGGAACTCCGGAAGAAAGTGGCGTACCTGGAACACTTAATAGACTAGCTTAATACGTAAAAAAAACCGGTCTACTACATCTTTTTCTTCATGTTCCTTGAGGGCATCGTGTGCTTTTTTCTCCTTGACCGAGAATCTTCATGAGAATAGTCAAGAAAAATCTAGAACGAAGTCCAACAGCAGGAGGTGGAGGAGGAGGTCAGCCAAGTCTTCGAGGAGGAAGTCCAACAGCAGGAGGTGGAGGAGGAGGTCAGCCAAGTCTTCGAGGAGGAAGTCCAACAGCAGGAGGTGGAGGAGGAAGTCAGCCAAGCCTCTGAGAAGGAAGCATCATATCAGCTCTATCTTGAACAGCAGTCAGGGATTGTACCATGGCAGATCCCGCTTGAAGAAATTGAGGAAGAAATTGCCTGACAGGAATATCTTTCAGCATTAGACGTGAGTCCGGAATTCCAAAGCTTCCTGGAAAAATTGGGAGAGGGAGATATGTCCTCAGGAGGTTTTGACATGACCGAGGAACTCCCAGTGGATATTCCAGACAAGTTGCTTGATAAATATCTTGATATAATGCTTGCAGATTCGACACCTACTGCAGTGGATATTCCAGACAAGTTGCTTGATAAATGTCTTGAAAAGCCGGAACCTGTTGCTAAGGAAACGGCGGAAGATTCTTCTGATCTAGGAATGAGGGAGGAATTAGAAAAATTCCTCGTAGAAAGGGGACTGGGACATCTGTTGTGTTCAGGTTTTGACAGGATTGACGAAA
>NC_051408.1:1393674-1393761 GCF_015228065.2 Penaeus monodon
TATATATTTAGATTATAAATGATAAAATAAATAATGTTATTAATTTATCTTTTGGTATTATCATCACCCCTTATCTGATTATTATTA
>NC_051408.1:1394382-1395127 GCF_015228065.2 Penaeus monodon
TACCACTTTTCCTAATGCTTCTACTTCTGCAAAAGCCGATATATTGGTTGATTTTACTTAGACGCGATCATAAACTTTCTGCTCGCTTCAAAGGCCACAGAAAATCAGACACAAAGATCACTAGGTGTTCGTGGCCAGCAGCCCTCAGACCGACCCCAACTCAAAAATGGACATTTCTCCTAGACCACTTTCCTTGCCGAGTTAGAATAACTCACCCCACGAGACATTCAGAGAGGGAGAAATAGAGCGAGACTGAAAGTCAGTGAGGCCGGCCTTAATGACAGACTACATAGTCCCTTCTTCCTGTACCTTCAACATCTCATTATACTCTGGAAACATGCTGAATTGCAAGCTCATATTACATACATTCTATAAAGGTTATATCTTAACATAAGGAATTGACTGTTAAATACGATTAATCTACAGCATTTTACGGACTTTCAAGAACAAAAACGAGAAGAAAAGCACCAACAGGATGCCACTGCAAAATGCAAGCATTGCAAAGACCACATTGGACAAATTACCTTTCTGCCACTTATTGACTAGGGTAGCAAGGAACCCCGAGAAAGGACCACAACCCAGCATACCTTACTAGTCAGCGTAGCGCATAAATAATTCTTTTAAGAATTTCACCATTTTTAGTTAAAACATAAAGATATTAAGTTACTTAGATACCGATTTGTAGGAACACGAACGCTCAGCCGCTCACATGAACTGTGTGTGTATGTGTACGTATGCGTGTGCT
>NC_051408.1:1397688-1397782 GCF_015228065.2 Penaeus monodon
TTTGAAATAATGACCCCAATTTTCTTTACTTTTTAAAAACCCGGAGTAGTTTTTTGGACAGATTTATTTGTCTCCTTGTTTGAGACGGTTTTAT
>NC_051408.1:1401503-1402517 GCF_015228065.2 Penaeus monodon
TTACAACTGCTTCCAGACTCCATTCCGATTCCAACTGAAAAACGGAAAATTTCTCCCGACCACTGTTTGTACCGAACATCTTAGTGAAAGAGAGGATCGAGCGAAGTTGTCTCTTCTTGGAGACTCGGATGCATTACATTCGACTGAAACAACTCAGGAAGGTAGGGAAATCTACTAAATCCTTTCCCCAATTGTCCAAAACCCCGCCACTTTTGAACAGTTCCTTATATATTTTATGCCATTTTTCCTAATGGTTTTACTTCTGCGAGGGCCAATATAGTGATTGTTTTTACTTAACGAAAATCTGCGCAGGGTTTTTGAGTATAAGTAGACGGCTCCGGGTAGTACCCACTCCCACAAAAAAAGAAAAAAAAGTAAACCACGAAAGCAAGGCGATGAACTACTTGTCATACTCAATCATTGCGGGGTGAGCCATGTGCTACTGCTGTTTCTTTTTGTTAAAAAATTTAAGGCATTTTTACAAAACAGCATTATTGATAACTTCAAGATAATTGGATACCAGTTTGGAAAAAAAGAAAAGCGCAGAAATGTACACGCACTGACGTACAAAAACGCTCATAAACACTCTACTCGCTTCAGAGGCCACCGCAAAAAGCAGACAGCAGACACAAGATTTTGGTGTGGTGGCCAGCCTACCTACACCTAAAAGCCTGTGTGTGTAAACTGACTCCATAGCCGTTTGATTACAGATAGATAGGGTGGCATTTTAAAACGAGGATTTGACTGTTAATGAAAACTAACCCCTGCAGTAGCGGAAATTTTGAGCCCCAGACAGAAAAAAGCATCTACAGGACCCAAACAAAATCCCAAACATGAAAAGGCCACGTCGGAAAAAGGAGCCTTCGACCACTTGTTTAGCAGGTTCACAGCGAATCGAGGGAGGACCCAGCACCCAAACGCCTTTCCTTTTCGGCGTCGCGGATTATTTTTTTTTCCACGATTTTGTTTGTTTCATTTGAACAAAGAAATTTTTTAGTAGTACTCAGACTGAAC
>NC_051408.1:1408922-1409023 GCF_015228065.2 Penaeus monodon
GAAGGAAGTGGAGGGGAAGGAGGAAATGGAAAGAAGGGAGGAAGAGGGAATGGAAGAGAATTAGATTAGAGTTAAGGTATATACATAGATAAAAGATAAGG
>NC_051408.1:1409491-1409713 GCF_015228065.2 Penaeus monodon
AAAGAAACAGGATGACAGCAGCGGCAAACTGGCAACAGAACTGGATTCCTCCCCTCATCAGCGCCACATTTTCCAGCGGGCCTTCACCAAAGGGCTCTGCAGTGCGTGCCCTGCCAGAGCACTCTTCCTGTTCATTAGTGAATTTTAAAGGGACTACGGATCTGTATCTGACCGAGGAGATTTTGTAGCTCGGAAATAAAGTTCGTGGGGGAAGAGGGGACT
>NC_051408.1:1410272-1410559 GCF_015228065.2 Penaeus monodon
ATACATATTTCGAGGGACGTAGTAGATTTAGAAGTAGAGAGAAAAAGGGATTGAGTGTTTTTATCCCGTATTGTATATACGTTTCGTGCGTTCTCTACAAAATCACGGGTTTTCTTGTTTTTCAAAAGCCTGGGGCGATGTGTTCCATTATAGGGAAAGGTACTTTCGTCCTTTTCTTGAATTCCAGGCATGTGGCCAGAACCTCCATTTCCTTCCCAAGTGGCGCTTACGGTGGCAAATGCTCTCGTCAGGGATTAAGGAAATGTGTGGACTGTACACAATGACTG
>NC_051408.1:1410955-1411362 GCF_015228065.2 Penaeus monodon
GAGGTAATACAACAGTTCATTTATTAAGCGCTGTTGAATTGTGGTAGAGTAATGATCATGACGAATGTAACATACTAATCATCCCTTTCTTTTGAATTTGTTGATAATATTGACTTATTGACATATTATTAAGGTCATTATATGATATTAAACACTATTGTGGAGTTTGCACTATTGTTTAATGTTATTACGATATTATTGTATTATAATTATCATCCCTTTGTTATCATAGAGTAATTAGGGGACTATAATTCCTCCTCATTGCCTATTCATTATCCATTTTTTTGTTAATTGTTTTTATATTATTTTCTCTTCATTGGTTATCATACCATTATCTCCTTCATCATCATGCCATATTTTGTTGTTTTTTGTTGTTACTGTTAATAAAAGCGTTTATAAAATTGAAT
>NC_051408.1:1412330-1412424 GCF_015228065.2 Penaeus monodon
TCACAGAAACCGCACTTAAAGCCCTATTCTTGATAATCATTGTCTGTGTGAAAAAGAAAAAAGAGGCAAATTGATATTAATCTGAGATGGTGAT
>NC_051408.1:1412826-1413349 GCF_015228065.2 Penaeus monodon
TTTTATCATGTGATAATAGATGAAGGGTAATAAAACAAAAATTAAAATGTGAGGATAACCCTAACCCGGCACCAAAATTGATGATAAAATTTAAGGATAATGACAAGGGTTTAAAATTAAAAAAGTGAAAAACAGATAAAAAATTTTTCTTCACAGAATACACGACCTACAAAGTTTCAAATAACTCACATTCACAAACTTCAAATGTCTCACATTTGTACAGGTAAATTTTTTTCGAAAACTTTTAGTTTTGCCACGAGTACAAGAGAAAAAAGCGCGGTGGGAAAATATCAACAAAAGGGTTTTTCTTTCCCCAGCATTAAAGGGAAAAGGAGAAATGGATAAAAAAAGTAATTTAAAAAATGTCAAAAAAAGGGGTTTATAAGAAAGGATAAGTCTGGGGGTGGAAAGTTTTTAAATGAAGTATGAAAAGAATACTGGTTAGGAATAAAAAAGAAAAAAAATACATGCGCTGTTTACAACATCACACTTTTTCTCTCAATAATCTATCTTTTTGCCTATT
>NC_051408.1:1413445-1413648 GCF_015228065.2 Penaeus monodon
ATTTCTAGTTATATCCCCATCACACTCACAAGCAACCTCCCGGTTCTTTAATCAGTGTTCGCTCTACACCCCAACCCACCTTTCTTAGTGGACTTTTGTAAGCGACCGCAAATATTTTCTCCAGGGTTGTCGACTAAAACTTGCGCTGGGTGGTTGAAAAAATTTATTATAAAAGATAAAAATGTTTATCTCTTATTACATCT
>NC_051408.1:1414674-1414826 GCF_015228065.2 Penaeus monodon
GAAATTATGTGGGAAAAATCAAGTAAATGTCGAGAGAGGAAAGTGGAAAAAGATTAAATGGATTAATTCAAAAAAACATCAGAAAAAAAGGTGAGGAAAAGACCAACAATTTTTTTTTTCTTATTCCCTAATTTTATTCTTTAAATATCCTT
>NC_051408.1:1414955-1415238 GCF_015228065.2 Penaeus monodon
CAGAAGACTAACGAAAGAGGGGAAGAAGGATGGAGAATAAAGAAGAGACGAGGGGAAAGAGAGGATAATAAACGGTCAAAGCATAGATAGGGTGAATACACATATTTTTTTAGGGGAAAGAAAATCCGCGGGAGGATTTTTGAGGAATTTAAGGGGAAAATTTAAAAAGGGGCAGAAAACCAAGGTGTGGGACAGAAAAGAGGGAGGGGGAGACGGGGGGAGAAGAAGGAGGAGGGGAGAGAAAAGGGCAGGGAGAAAAAAAGGGGGGGTTTAAAGGGGTAAA
>NC_051408.1:1416213-1416487 GCF_015228065.2 Penaeus monodon
CTCGTCTTTCTCGTTACCACTCACCTCCACCCAAAGGATGATGAAATTTCCTCTTTCGCAAAGCCCACTTCCCTCTATCTAATCTGCCGAGAAGGACATCAACGGGACACACGCTTATCGGGAGCGCAATTAATAATCGGAATTAATTATCTGAATTAATTATCGCTCCGCATCATTAGCAGAGAAGGAGGAATTTCGCCGCCGCTGTATTACCGAGAGCTAATTAGGCAAGATCAACACATCCCTAGATAGACAGAGTGAAGCGATAGGATCT
>NC_051408.1:1418383-1418656 GCF_015228065.2 Penaeus monodon
TTAGATTAAAATATACGGGGGACATCACACACACAGAATAATCATACTTTGTTAGATAAAAAAAAAAAATGAGAGAGATAAGCATTTCTATCTATTTATAATAAGTTTTTTCAACCACCCAACAGCAGAGTTTCAGTCGACGAACCAGCCGGAGAAAGTATTGCGGTCGCTTAACAGATGTCGCACTAAGAGAGGTGTGTTGGGGTGTAGAGCGAATACTGATTAAAGGACCGGCAGGTTGCTTGTGAGTGTGATGGGGATATAACTAGAAAT
>NC_051408.1:1418761-1419137 GCF_015228065.2 Penaeus monodon
CAAACAGATAGATATATTGAGAGAAAATGTGTGTATGTGTGTGAAACACCGCATGTAGTTTTCTTCTTGTTATTCCTAACCAATATTCTTTATATACTTCATTTAACAACTTGCCACCGCCAGACATTATCCTTTCTTGATAACCGCTTTTTCGACATTTTTAACTTACTTTTTCATCCATTTCTCCTTTTCCCTTTAATGCTGGAATGAAACTACCTTATGTGTGATATTTCCGACCGCGCTTCTTCTCTTGTACTCGATGGCATAGACTAAAAGTTTTCGAAAAATTGACCTGTACAAAATGTGAGACAGTTTCGAAGTTTGTAGAATGTGAGTTAGTTTGAAAACTTTGTAGGATCGTGTATTCTGTGAAGAA
>NC_051408.1:1419740-1419819 GCF_015228065.2 Penaeus monodon
TCAATTTGTTCCTCTTTTTTCTCTTTTTCACACAGACAATGATATCAAAGAAATAGGCCTTAAAGTGCGGTTTCTGTGA
>NC_051408.1:1420421-1420511 GCF_015228065.2 Penaeus monodon
CTTCTGCACTGTTTGCTAGGTATTTGCAGGATGAGTCTATTTTGTTTCGAGGAGGGGGGGGGGGGATTCAAATTTTATAAACGATTTTAT
>NC_051408.1:1421118-1421470 GCF_015228065.2 Penaeus monodon
CAGTCATTCTGTTACAGTCCCCATTTCCTTAATCCCAAGAGAACATTCCCACCGTAGCGCCACTTGGAATGGAAATGGAGTTACCGCACATACCTGGAATTCAAGAAAAGGACGAAAGTACATTTCCCTATAATGGAACACATCGCCCCAGGCTTTGAAAAACAAAACCCGGTGATTTTGTAGAGAACGACACGAAACGTATATACAAATACGGGATAAAACACTCAATCCCTTTTTCTCTCTACATTCTAAATCTAGCTACGTCTCGAAATATGTATCCGCCCCCCCCCCCACCCCACCCTCTTTCTCAAACCTCCCACCTCTTTCTTAATATCCTCAGTCCTCTTGCTTT
>NC_051408.1:1422019-1422252 GCF_015228065.2 Penaeus monodon
AGTCCTCTTCCCTCGAACTTATTTACGAGCAAAAATCTCCTCTCAGATACAGATCCGTAGTCCGTTTAAAATTCACTAATGACAGGAAGAGGCTCTGCAGGGCACGCACTGCAGAGCCCTTTGTGAAGGCCCGCTGGAAAATGTGGCGCTGAATGAGGGGAGGTCCAGTTCTGTTGCCGCTGCTGTCAATCCTGTTCTTCATTGTAATTAACGCTATCACTAGGTGCTGATCG
>NC_051408.1:1422789-1422907 GCF_015228065.2 Penaeus monodon
TCATCTATGTATATACCTTAACTCTATCTAATTCTCTCCATTCCTCCCTTCCTCCCTTCTTCCATTTCTCCTTCCTTCCCTTCCTCCCTTCTTCCATTTCTCCTTCCCTCCCTTCCTC
>NC_051408.1:1423583-1424623 GCF_015228065.2 Penaeus monodon
CTAAAATTTCTTTGTTGCAAATGAAACTAACAAAATACGTGGAAAAGTAAATAATCCGCGACGCCGACAAGGAAGAGGCGCTTGGGTGCTGTGGTCCTCCCTCGGGGTTCGCTGTGAACCTGCTCAACAAGTGGTCGAAGGCTCCTTATTCCGACGTGGCCTTTTCAGTGCTTGGATTTTGCATTGGCGTCCTGTAGATGCTTTTTTCTGTCTGGTGGTCTCGAAATTCCGCATACTGCAGCGGGTTAGTCTTCATCAACAGTCAAATCCTCGTTTTAAAATGCCACCTCTATCTAGTCGATGTAATACAAGCGGCTAATGGAGTCAGTTTACACACACACGAGGCTTTTAGGTGTAGGTAGGCTGGCCAACTACACCTAATGATCTCTGTGTCTGACTGTCTGCTTTCGCGGTGGCCTCTGAAGCGAGTAGAGTGTTTATGAGCGTTTCTGTACGTTCATGTGCGTGTACATTTCTGCGCATTTTCTTTCTTTCCAAACTGGTATCCAAATTAATCTATGAATGTTACTCAATAAATGTCTAGTTTAGTAACAAATGCTATAATTATTTATACAAAACGTAAACAGCAGTAGCACATGGCGTCACACGTAATGTATGTGAGTATGACAAGTAGTTCTATCGCCTTGCTTTCGTGGTGTTACTTTTTTTGCTTTTCGTTGTGGCAGTGGCTACTATCTGGCTAGCCGTCGACTTATACTCAAAACCAGTGCGCAGATTTGCGTCTAAGTAAAAACAATCACTATATCGGCCTTCACAGAAGTAAAAGCATTAGGAAAAGTGGCATAAAATATATAAGGAACTGTTCAAAAGTGGCGGGGTTTTGGACAATTGGGGAAAGGATTTAGTAGATTTCCCTACCTTCCTGAGTTGTTTCAGTCGAATGTAATGCATCCGAGTCTCCAAGAAGAGACAACTTCGCTCGATCCTCTCTTTCACTAAGATATTCGGCACAAACAGTGGTCGGGAGAAATTTTCCGTTTTTCAGTTGGAATCGGAATGGAGTCTGGAACCAGTTGTAA
>NC_051408.1:1428118-1428232 GCF_015228065.2 Penaeus monodon
TTGTTCCCGTTCCGTCATTTATTTACATTCCGTATTTACTTCCATTATTTAATTACCATTTTCTTTGACAATAATCTTTGTTTTTTTCTCTGCTGTTTTTTTGTTTTTGTTTTG
>NC_051408.1:1428431-1428566 GCF_015228065.2 Penaeus monodon
TCGGGAAGCGAGTGAGGTCAGTGGCTCAGTGACCCGACCCAACGTCTCACACAAAGGGAGACTGAAATAAGATCGTGTCCGAAACTACTCCGAGGTTTTTAACAAGTAAAGAAATTATCGGGTCATTATTTCAAA
>NC_051408.1:1429409-1429529 GCF_015228065.2 Penaeus monodon
GAACACGCCCACCACGCGCTGGAAGCCGGGGTGCTCCACGAACAGACTCACCATCACGGCCTCCAGCAGCAAGGTGCGGAACTTTGCCAGGTTCTTGGCATACCTGAGGACGAGCTCACG
>NC_051408.1:1433213-1433877 GCF_015228065.2 Penaeus monodon
TTCCTACAAATCGGTATCTAAGTAACTTAATATCTTTATGTTGTAACTAAAAATGGTGAAATTCTTGAAAGAATTATTTATGCGCTACGCTGACTAGTAAGGTATGCTGGGTTGTGGTCCTTTCTCGGGGTTCCTTGCTACCCTAGTCAATAAGTGGCAGAAAGGTAATTTGTCCAATTTGGTCTTTGCAATGCTTGCATTTTGCAGTGGCATCCTGTTGGTGCTTTTCTTCTCGTTTTTGTTCTTGAAACTCCGTAAAATGCTGTAGATTAATCGTATTTAACAGTCAATTCCTTATGTTAAGATATAACCTTTGTAGAATGTATGTAATATGAGCTTGCATTTCAGCATGTTTCCAGAGTATAATGAGATGTTGAAGGCACAGGAAGAAGGGACTATGTAGTCTGTCATTAAGGCCGGCCTCACTGACTTTCAGTCTCGCTCTATTTCTCCCTCTCTGAATGTCTCGTGGGGTGAGTTATTCTAACTCGGCAAGGAAAGTGGTCTAGGAGAAATGTCCATTTTTGAGTTGGAGTCGGTCTGAGGGCTGCTGGCCACGAACACCTAGTGATCTTTGTGTCTGATTGTCTGTGGCCTTTGAAGCGAGCAGAAAGTTTATGATTGCGTCTAAGTAAAATCAACCAATATATCGGCTTTTGCAGAA
>NC_051408.1:1437447-1437567 GCF_015228065.2 Penaeus monodon
CGTGAGCTCGTCCTCAGGTATGCCAAGAACCTGGCAAAGTTCCGCACCTTGCTGCTGGAGGCCGTGATGGTGAGTCTGTTCGTGGAGCACCCCGGCTTCCAGCGCGTGGTGGGCGTGTTC
>NC_051408.1:1438449-1438583 GCF_015228065.2 Penaeus monodon
TTTGAAATAATGACCCGATAATTTCTTTACTTGTTAAAAACCTTTGGAGTAGTTTCGGACACGATCTTATTTCAGTCTCCCTTTGTGTGAGACGTGGGTCGGGTCACTGAGCCACTGACTCACTCGCTTCCCGA
>NC_051408.1:1438786-1438890 GCF_015228065.2 Penaeus monodon
ACAAAAACAAAAAACAGCAGAGAAAAAACAAAGATTATTGTCAAGAAAATGGTAATTAAATAATGAAGTAAATGGAATGTAAATAAATGACGGAACGGGAACAA
>NC_051408.1:1439701-1440348 GCF_015228065.2 Penaeus monodon
GAAAATTTTTTGTTCCCAAAAACGACCCTAAACCGAATCGTTTAAAACAAAACATCTTAATAACCCCTTTATATTCCATAAATTTGAATACTTTTTTGACAGAACATGGTTTAAAAAGCCTAATATTCCAAAAATGAATACTTTTAGACATGCATAAAAAAGGGTTTTTACTAAAATTTTTTGGATATTGATAAAAACTAATGGATCTCTTATGCTGTAAGACTTCTCTAGTGAATCTCTTTAAACTAAATTCTCGTACGGCTTTCAACTGAATATGTTTTTTTCTACGATACATTTTAAACCTGAATACAATACTGTCTCTTACAGATTTTTTCCATACCGGACCCCTCAGTTCTCTTTCTAAAATATTTTTTTTACCTAAACACCCCCGTTTCTCGTGGAAACCCCTTTACATGACCCCCCAGTCGCCCTCAAAGGCGGGAATGAAACCTTTTTTCCTTTCCTTTTCCCGATATTAATTCCAAATTTAAATTTTCCTCCCCGTTCATCCCCTCGCAGTCCTGCCAAAGGAAACACAGAAGGCGAGACGAAAGACCCGGGTCTTTTCGCTGAAAAATTCTCCGTCAAGGCAGATGGGGGGGAGGGGAGGAGCAGTAGAGATTTGAAACAGAGGGAAAAAATGTGCA
>NC_051408.1:1440858-1441060 GCF_015228065.2 Penaeus monodon
AGAGAGAGGAGGGGGGGGGTAAAAGGGCTGTTTGACAGCAAAAATATTAATTCCGTTGATAGAATTAGATACACCTAGTTACATAATTGGATGTTGTGTCTTGTTTAAGGGTGTAAATTTTTCGTCAGTTTACGACATAACAAGTTTTAGCGTCAAGAAAAAAATGCAGGACAGATAATTAAGGCTTATGTAATTTTTCTAA
>NC_051408.1:1441426-1441732 GCF_015228065.2 Penaeus monodon
AACTGATCTAAAAAAAAAAGAGAAACAAGAAAAGGCAAAGAGATAGAAACAGAGAAAAGGGGAAGGAGACACAACGCGAGGATTTTTTCTTTTTAACAAAGCAAAATTTCCGGTAAAATATAACAGGCCCCAACTCGTTATTATTCATCTCGTAATTTTAAAAATTTTGCCTCGTCTAACCTTAGCAGCATAGAGGAAAAATCCTCGCATACTTTTTTCGCCCCCGCAATACCAATTTTTATAATTCATTTGGGTTAAAAAGAACTTTAAAAACCTTTTGAAACGAAAACCCCCTCAGCACCCCTG
>NC_051408.1:1442050-1442345 GCF_015228065.2 Penaeus monodon
GGGGGTTTGGGATGTGTTTTTGTGTTGATAAAAAAAGCCACCAAACGTTACCCATCAGCGGGTTAATAAAAATTCCTAACAAAGAACAAAATAAAAACCCAAGACTCAGATATTCGCTTGTAAAAAAAAAAAACGTCGAGAATTTTTTACAGAAAGGGGGGTCACCAAGCAGAACTTGCCGATGATTACGTAAAACCCCTCAAAAAAAAAATTTTGGGAAAAAGGGTTTTAAAACCCCAATTTTCATTTAACTTTGCTCCCCCCCTTCCTTTTTCCCCTTCCCCCCCCCCCCCCC
>NC_051408.1:1442383-1442647 GCF_015228065.2 Penaeus monodon
CTCTCGGTCGATCCCAATATTCAACATTAGATTTTGAAATTTTTCAGTTTCCCAAAAAATGTTTCTCGGACCTAATCTCGAGCCCTTTGTTAAGAGTCGAGCCGGGAAAAGTTACTTGGCTTTATACAAACAACTTTTTTTTTTGGGGGGAGATTGTAGGGAGTCATTTGGTAAATTGAGTCGCGTGTTATTACCTTATTACTGGATTTTGAGAGGAAGGGAAAACCTTGTGGGTGTACGTTTGGGGATATGTGTATGAAAGTG
>NC_051408.1:1442833-1443494 GCF_015228065.2 Penaeus monodon
AATGGGGAGGAGTTTTGGTTATGTACTTGTGGGGCTTTTTTAGTGCGTTTGTGCATTTAAAATAAGAAAGAATTTAAATAAGAAAGAAATGTAGAGAAGAGAAGGTGCGTAGAAGAGAGACACCTTCTCCCACGCTTCCATTTTGTCTCAGGGCTTTATCCCTCACAAAATGATGCCCGGAAGTCTAAAATTTACTTAGCATTAGCCCTCTATACATAAACCCTGCGACATATTTCTCCCCCACTACAAAACAAAGAACATCATTTTCATTTTCTAGAGGAAACTACGGGTGGAGGGAAGATATAATATACTCTTAGTCACTTGTTTTTTAATGTGTTATCCTGAGTGAATACAGAGCAAGAATAGTCATACATACTAATTTAGAAGGGGCAGTTACCAGAATCACTGCGATTAAAGTTTCCCATCATTATTTAATTGTTCCGATATTTCCAGTTTCAAAGGAACAAGAAGTCGCGCTGTTCAATCATTCAGGTCCGGAGGGGGAAATGTTTCATAGAAAAGAAATTGATTATAGTAAAAGTAAAAGTAAAAAAAAAAAGCATAGAATTCATCGGTTGTCATTCAGGTGTCTCCTTTAAATCTCCTTTCTGTGTTGATGAATGTTCTAGAAGTATTGGTAATTTGGGTACATGTAGTTTGC
>NC_051408.1:1445243-1446027 GCF_015228065.2 Penaeus monodon
TCATATACATACATACAACAAATAAACAAAACCAACAAATAGATGGACAAAGTGAAACGAGTGAACAAACAAACTTGGCTAAAATAGAAAAAAATTTTTAAAAAGGAAAGAAAAGAAAAAGGAAAGAAAACAAAAAAACAAATATTGACAGTACAAAAAAAAACACGCAAACAAAAGCAAATAAAACGATAGCAAAGAAAAAAAGAAAAATACTGGGTGATGAAAAATAAGAAAAAGAAGAAGAAAAAAAAGAAAAAGGAAAAGTAGGAAAAGGAGAGGAAGAAAAGAAAGAGGGATAAGAGAAGAGGGAAAATGAGCGATCGGAAAAGGGACAAAGGAATACGTGAAAGAGAGAGAGAAAAGGATGATTGGAAAAGGGACAAAGAAAAGGAATACGTGAAAGAGAGAGGGAAAATGATGATTGGAAAAGAGAGAGAGAAAAAATGATGATTGGAAGAGAGAGAAAAAAAATGATGATTGGAAAAGAGAGAGAGAAAAAATGAAGGAAATACGAGATAGGAGAGAGAAAGAAAAAAAGGAGAATAAAGGAGAAAAGGAAGAAAGGAGAATAAGAAAAAAATCCATGATAGGAGAAAAAAATACGAAATAGAATAAATAGGAAAAATAAAAATAAACTTCATGTGAAGGAAGGAAGGGGAATAAACAGAAAGAAAGAAAAGAATAAAGAGAAGAAGAAGGCAATAGGATAAAGGGGGGAGTGAAAGAAGAAAGGATAATAAAAGAGAGAAAAATTACATGACACGAAAAAAAATATATATAAATA